>NC_042618.1:480460207-480625207 GCF_901001135.1 Rhinatrema bivittatum
ATTTGTAGCACTTGAGAGGTAATCTTGCCACGAGCAAAGATCGCGATTTTGGCAGCTATCAGACACTCGAACATGATTTAAATATATTGAATATTGAATTTATAAAAAATCTACATACAGCCCCTGAGGCAGCCCCGTGGGGGCGAAACTCGGCCTGAGTCGGGCAAAAAGTATGAATCTTGTGTCTCCATTCGAATAAAAGAATTTTTGGACAAATGCGTGGTAAAGTACTCTGGTAATACCTATATATTTTATAATCCAGAGCAATTAAGGGTCTTCTTGGACGCCAAGAAAGAACCCCTATAACCTAGAACATCTGGTTCCTTAAATAAATATATGATTGGGAGTAATAGTCAAGGGGCTCATTTGTTAATATAAAGTTTTTCTTTTCCTTTGTAATACTCCTCTTTTTCCTTCCTCTCCACCAAATATTGCTTAGAACAAAGGAGATAAAATGTATAACGAATTAGTTGTGTAATTATGATATAATTGCAATTAACAATGTATAATATTTTTCTTTTGTGTAATTCTCCTGATTGAAGCAAAGGATTCTTTGTTATAGTTTGTAAAATTGATAAATAAATAATAATAAATATATTGAATATTTATAAAAAATCTACATACAGCCCCTGAGGCAGCCCCGTGGGGGCGAAACTCGGCCTGAGTCGGGCAAAAAGTATGAATCTTGTGTCTCCATTCGAATAAAAGAATTTTTGGACAATATCTGGTGTCTAATCTCACTTCCTGATGTTCCAGGCTTCCTGATGTTCCACTTCCTGATGTTCCGAGGTTTCGCTCCTCCTTCACCTGTTTCGAGTCCTCTTGACTCTCCAGCTCCTGTGATTCTCCAGATGACACCTTGCTTCATCATTGGAGTCTCATCTCAGCTGGATTCTCTTCCTGTGTTTCCGAGTCCTCTGACCCTCCAGCTCCTATGGTTCTCCAGATGAAACCTAGCCTCGTCATTGGAGTTTCATCTCAGCTGGATTCCCTTCCTGCGCTTGTCCCGCTCTCCGCCTGGTCCATGACCAGCCTCTTCAGGTTGTGTAGGGCATGCAGTGGGACAGGGTGGTCCGCGACCAGCCCATTGGGTCCGCCCATGTCGGTGGGCTGTGTAGGGCGCCCTGAGAGACAGTGCCAATGTCCGAACCTTCCAAGCTTTCTCATCTCGTCCAGACTCTTCCAAGTTCCTCGTCTTGACTAGAGTCTTCCAAGTTCCTGGTCCACATCCAGAGTCTTCTAATCTCGTCTTGAGTCTTCTGTGAACAAGGCCTCCGTCTGCCCTCATCCTTAGTCCAGCCTGCTGCTTCTTGCCGATACCTAGTGGCAGGTCCAAAAGGGCTGGGACGGTCGGAGGACTGTTCACTAACCAACATTGAGTTGTTGGTCTTCCAGAAGCATGCAGGTCTAGAGAGGGTCAGACTTTGTCTTCGCCCATGCTGGGACACGCCTTTGTCCATGCTGGGACACGCCTCGGTGCTGTCTTGTATTCGTCTGGGGTCATGCCGAGGCCCAAGGGCACACAACCCCCTCAAGTTGGGATCGCTCTCCTAGTGTTCCCTAACACAACATCTACCATATTGCAGATTTTTGTATCATCAGCATAAGACAACCTTTCATGACAATGCTTCCACTATGTTGCTCATGAAAATGTTGAAAAGAATCAGTCCAAGAATCGATTCCTGAGGCACACAGCTAGTAACATCCGCCTCCTCTGAGTAAACTTCATTTAGAAGTACCCTTTGTCATCTCCCACTCAGCCAGTTTCTAACCCAGTCAGTCAATAATTCCTATTCCAAGGGCACTCAGTTTATTTATGTCACCTATGCAGAACCGTGTAAATGGTCTTACTGAAATCCAAGTATACTATATCTAGCACTCTCCCTAGGTTCATCTCTCTGGTTACCCAATCAAAGAAATTGATCAGATTTGTCTGAGAAAATCTACCCCTAGTTTTCTTGAAATCTAGGGCCTTCGCCATTGATTGAACCTTCATCTCCTGTGCTCTAATACTGAAGCTCAGCATCTGGTGATCACTGGATCCCAGATGATCATCTACTACATTAAAAATACTGTCCCTGTGAGTAAGCACCAGGTCCAGTATCGCCGCCTCCCATGTGCGATCTGTTCCAGTTGATAGACTAATTCTCCTTGGAGAGAATCCAGGAGCTCCTGCTTCTAGAAGAAACCTCAGCTGGAATGTCCCAATCAACATCTGGAAGATTGAAATCCTCTAACAGCAGCACCTGCCCTTTCACAGCAATGCTGTGAATATCCTGCATTGAATCTCTATCCATCTCCTCTGTCCGTGATGGAGGTCTGTGTGTTACACCAGTATAAAGAGATGTTCTATTCCCTCTTTCCAGATTAACCCACAGTGCCTCCTCCTTATCTCCTAAACCCAGCAGTGCTCTTGCTTTAATCCTGTTCTTTATCTATAAAGCCACACCTCCTCCCTTCCTTCCTGAAGAGATTGCAGCCCAGTATAACTATATCCCAGTCATGGTTTTCTGTGTGCCAGGTCTCCGTGACAGCTGCTACTAGGGATGTGCATTCATTTCATTTGTTTAATTCGTTTCATACATTTCCCATTACATGTCAATTAGATGTGCGTTCGTTTCATATGTTTCATACGTTTCATATTACATGCTTGTATAGGAAATGTATGAAACGGATGAAATGAATGCACATCCCTAGCTGCTACTTCTCAATCAGCTTCTTCCATGGCTGCCTCTGGATCTGGGACTTTATTCCTCATCAGGGCTGCAACCCTGTGCAAAGTATTGCTGTGCTGCCCTCCCCCCCCCCCCCCCCCATTCTGTTTTGTTTTGTTTTTTTAACAGAAAATGTTGTTTTCCCCAATAACCAATACCCAGTAGAAATTGTCAGTCTCGTGCTCTGTCCCAGACCCCTCTTCACTGATGAAAAAAGCCCCTGTTCCCTCCAGCCGTCGAAACTATCAAAATTGACTCACCCCCTAAACCTACACCTCATCTACAGGGCCAAAATGTCTAAATTGTGCAGGAACAATCCCCAGGTGCTCCTTCCCCATCTACCAGTACTTAAAACTGGTTCTGGCTGGGCCCTGTGACTGGCACCAGTTTGTTGTAGAGAAGAACGTGCACTGCTGTGGTGCCAACCAGAAATCCTGCAAAAAAAAGATGCTTGGAAGCCATAAACATGAGGCCTATTGTAACGCTTGTTAGGTGTGGGTTTGGCCCTTAGACAGCCTTCAGTAAACTGAATGACTGCAATGTAGTAAAATTCCCAAACCACAACAGCACTAATTGCAAGCAATCAACAGAAACAGCCCTGTCTATAAAAGGCAAATATTACACCAGGCCCTAAAACACCCCCTGTTAGGAGAGCAGAACAAACCCGTCTGCTCTAAATCCCTACATAGAAACTCTACACGCTAGCAGAATCCCTCACCTCACTTACACAGGCAGAACACAGCCAGACCTTCATCAAATGCAGGTTAGAGAGACCATAAAATAGAAATAGAAATGTGTAGAGAGAAACTGAACTGGAAACCACAAGCTGACTCTGTATATTCTAAAGCAATGGAAAAAACAGATGTATTACTACACCTCATAAATCAACAATCATAGTCAAGACATATAAATCAATCATAGGAAGCAATACTAATAAAAAGAATAGTGCCAAAAAGATGATAAACAGAATATCATCCAATATTCAAAAATCATATAATATGTTTTAAAATTTTCCAAACAGCAATAAAATATTTCAGTATAGCAGACACATCGAACACCCAATAATTAAAGCAAGCAGGGAAGGGCAAAGGTCGAAGGGGGGACGGGAGGTTAGTTTTAGGGGTTGGGAACGGGGAAGGCCGCGGGCGTCGGTGCACATAAGTTGCACTAATGTGCACCCTTTCCCCCTTGCGTGCGCCGTCCCCTGATTTTATAACATGCGGGCGCACATGGACGCCTGCGCGTACATTTTCCAAACTTACCCCTTCGTGGGGGCCCCAGCTGAACTTCGCCACCCTCCCGAATCCCCCCAAAGCATGACGAAGTGCTCACCTTAAAAAAAAAGTTCCCTCGCATCTCGGGTCCAGGTGCCTGGGTCCGTGGAGCTGTGAGGCTGGTGGGCCTCCCTCCTCCCAGAAAATGGAAATCGTCCTGTGCGAACCCCACCACCCACCCTCTGGAAACCATCGGTAACCGCACCCCAGAAGGCCCTGCCTCCTCCAACGGGCTGTTCCTTCAGCTGAAAGCCCATTGGACCCTCCACCTTGAAATGTCAGTGACAGAATTCTGCAAGGAGAGCCTGGGCTGGGAGCTGGGCCCACGGGACACTCGGACCCAGGCACCCCGACCCGAGACTCGACTGTACTTTGCGTGCAGTTCGGCACGCTGGTGGGGGGGGGGGGGGGGGGGGGGTTCGGGAGGGGAGAGTTTGCCAAGGGCCCCCGCTAAGGTTTTTGATTAAAGTGGGGGCAGGAGTGGGATTTGATACCGGGGGAAGTAGTATAAAACTTACCTTTGAGCAGGGGTCATGCTAGGCAGCCTCCGTGCATTGCAGGGCAATAGCTAATTAGCCTATCACCCTGCACTTTGCATGTACTCGCACTAAGCTCGTGGTGGGCTTTTTAGGGCAAGGTTTTTCAGCACTAGAAACCTTCTTACATAGCTGGGCAAGGATAGTGCTGAAAACCCCACGTTAAAGCACGAGTAGAAACCCACCAAAGGCTTCTTCCATTGGCCCCATTATTGACAAGGAGGCCTGTTTGCTGATAATGCACAATAAGCACCCATCACGTTTTAATAAATAGAGCCGGCTGCTTTCCAAGGAGCGGAGCTGCTGGCCCTTTGAGAAGGATGCTGAGCAGCGCATTGAGATCGCACAGCAGTACACTGCAGGCTTTACAGACCGAGCCACTCTTTACTGCACCCACAGACACCTTCCAAAGATGTGGGGGGTGGGGGTTAGATCACAGAGGTCCATTCTTCAGCTGAGAGATGAACATTGCAAGATTTTTCTCTTTTTCTCCGACTATGCACATATTTTCTTTGCTTTATAATGGAGTTTATTGGCATTAATGTTTTCCAAGCTTAATTAACGATAATACTCCCTTCAGCTTTCCCCACATAATCAATATCCCTAAGGAATGAAAGCTGAGATATGGAGGAACTTCACCCATTATGTAAACAGATGAACTCAGCAGTTCAAGGATGTTTGCGATGTTGCATGAATAAATACCGTAAAACAATTCCATGCCCGAATACCTCGGCATTGACAGAAGAGAGCCCCAACCCCAGACACTTTACAAAAAGATCGCACCGCACACACATTTACTGCCAACTGCTTTGGAGTCACCTAACCCACTCCAACAATACATACCAACACCTCCCAGGAAACGTATTTTACTTAGACCAGGGTATCACGCTTAGCACATTCTATGCACAGAGACACACATTTCCTGCTGACGGGGCTGCTGATTGCAGCCCATCCTAGCAGGCACGGGCAAAAGAAACCAAGACCAGCAGTTTGAGACTGACCAGGGCTGGGTTTTCCGTTAGGAAAATTAGGCAGTCGCCTAGGGCACCACAATGTTTGGGGGGTTGACAAAAACCCCAGAAACTTCCAGGTGTCACCTCTCCACTTTTAAGGAATGGCACCACAAGAGAAAAGGGAAAAGATGCTGGGTAGGTGGAGAGAGAGAGAGGGTGATGGGCAGGTGCTGGGTAGGTGGAGAGAGAGAGAGGGTGATGGGCAGGTGCTGGGTAGGTGGAGAGAGAGAGAGGGTGATGAGCAGGTGCTGGGTAGATGGAGAGAGAGAGAGGGTGATGGGCAGGCGCTGGGTAGATGGAGAGAGAGAGAGGGTGATGGGCAGGTGCTGGGTAGATGGAGAGAGAGAGGGTGATGGGCAGTGCTGGGTAGATGAAGAGAGAGAGAGAGGGTGATGGGCAGGTGCTGGGTAGATGGAGAGAGAGAGAGAGAGAGAGAGGGTGATGGGCAGGTGCTGGGTAGAATGGAGAAGAGAGAGAGGTGATGGGCAGGTGCTGGGGTAGATGGAAGAGAGAGAGAGAAGGGGTGATGGCAGGTGCCTGGGGTAGGTGGAGAGAGAGAGAGAGGGTGATGGGCAGGGGTGCTGGGTAGGTGGAGAGAGAGAGAGGGGTGCTGGTGCAGGTGCTGGGGGGTAGGTGGAAGAGAGAGAGAGAGGGTGATGGGCAGGTGCTGGGGTAGATGGAGAGAGAGAGAGATAGAGCGAGGGTGAGGGGCAGGTGCTGGGTAGGTTGAGAGAGAGAGAGAGGGTGATGGGCAGGGTGCTTGGGGTAGATGGAGAGAGAGAGAGGGTGCTGGGGGGCAGGTGCTGGGTAGATGGGAGAGAGAGAGAGAGGAGAAGAAGGATGATGGGCAGGTGCTGGGTAGGTGGAGAGAGAGAGAGAGAGGGTGATGGGCAGGTGCTGGGTAGGTGGAGAAAGAGGAGAGAGGGTGATGGGCAGGTGCTGGGTAGGTGGAGAGAGAGAGAGAGGGGTTGGGCAGGTGCTGGGTAGGTGGAGAGAGAGAGAGAGGGTGATGGGCAGGTGCTGGGTAGGTGGAGAGAGAGAGAGGGTGATGGGCAGGTGCTGGGTAGATGGAGAGAGAGAGAGAGGGTGATGGGCAGGTGCTGGGTAGGTGGAGAGAGAGAGAGAGGGTGTGGGGCAGGTGCTGAGTAGGTGGAGAGAGAGAGGAGGGTGATGGGCAGGTGCTGGGTTAGGTGGAGAAAGAGAGAGAGGGTGATGGGCAGGTGCTGGTAGGTGGAGAGAGAGAGAGGGTGATGGGCAGGTGCTGGGTAGATGGAGAGAGAGAGAGAGGGTGATGGGCAGGTGCTGGGTAGGTGGAGAGAGAGAGAGAGAGTGTGATGGGCAGGTGCTGGGTAGGTGGAGAGAGAGAGAGAGGGTGATGGGCAGGTGCTGGGTAGGTGGAGAGAGAGAGAGAGAGGGTGATGGGCAGGTGCTGGGTAGGTGGAGAGAGAGAGAGGGTGATGGGCAGGTGCTGGTAGGTGGAGAGAGAGAGAGGGTGATGGGCAGGTGCTGGGTAGGTGGAGAGAGAGAGAGGAGTGATGGGCAGGTGCTGGGTAGGTGGAGAGGAGAGAGAGGGTGCTGGCAGGTGCTGGGGTAGGTGGAGAGAGAGAGAGAGGGTGCTGGGCAGGTGCTGGGTAGGTGGAGAGAGAGAGAGAGGGTGATGGGCAGGTGCTGGGTAGGTGGAGAGAGAGAGAGAGAGGGTGATGGGCAGGTGCTGGGTAGATGGAGAGAGAGAGAGAGGGTGATGGGAAGGTGCTGGGTAGGTGGAGAGAGAGAGGGTGATGGGCAGGTGCTGGGTAGGTGGAGAGAGAGAGAGAGGGTGATGGGCAGGGCTGGGGTAGGTGGAGAGAGAGAGAGAGAGGGTGATGGGCAGGTGCTGGGTAGGTGGAGAAAGAGAGAGAGGGTGATGGGCAGGTGCTGGGTAGGTGGAGAGAGAGAGAGGGTGATGGGCAGGTGCTGGGTAGGTGGAGAGAGAGAGAGAGGGTGATGGGCAGGTGCTGGGTAGGTGGAGAGAGAGAGAGAGGGTGATGGGCAGGTGCTGGGTAGGTGGAGAGAGAGAGAGGAGTGATGGGCAGGTGCTGGGTAGGTGGAGAGAGAGAGAGAGGGTGATGGGGCAGGTGCTGGGTAGGTGGAGAGAGAGAGAGAGGGTGCTGGGGCAGGTGCTGGGTAGGTGGAGAGAGAGAGAGAGGGGGGATGGGCAGGTGCTGGGTAGGTGGAGAGAGAGAGAGAGGGTGATGGGCAGGTGCTGGGTAGGTGGAGAGAGAGAGAGAGGGTGATGGGCAGGTGCTGGGTAGGTGGAGAGAGAGAGAGGGTGATGGGCAGGTGCTGGGTAGGTGGAGAGAGAGGGTGATGGGCAGGTGCTGGGCAGGTGCTGGTAGATGGAGAAAGAGAGAGAGGGTGATGGGCAGGTGCTGGGTAGGTGGAGAGAGAGAGAGGGTGATGGGCAGGTGCTGGGTAGGTGGAGAGAGAGAGAGGGTGATGGGCAGGTGCTGGGTAGATGGAGAGAGAGAGAGGGTGATGGGCAGGTGCTGGGTAGGTGGAGAGAGAGAGAGGGGTGCTGGGCAGGTGCTGGGTAGATGGAGAAAGAGAGAGAGGGTGATGGGCAGGTGCTGGGTAGGTGGAGAGAGAGAGAGGGTGATGGGCAGGTGCTGGGTAGGTGGAGAGAGAGAGAGGGTGATGGGCAGGTGCTGGGTAGATGGAGAGGAGAGAGAGAGAGGGTGATGGGCAGGTGCTGGGTAGGTGGAGAGAGAGAGAGAGGGTGATGGGCAGGTGCTGGGTAGATGGAGAGAGAGAGATGGGTGATGGGCAGGTGCTGGGTAGGTGGAGAGAGAGAGAGAGGGTGATGGGCAGGTGCTGGGTAGGTGGAGAGAGAGAGAGAGGAGTGATGGGCAGGTGCTGGGTAGGTGGAGAGAGAGAGAGAGGGTGCTGGGCAGGTGCTGGGTAGGTGGAGAGAGAGAGAGGAGTGATGGGCAGGTGCTGGGTAGGTGGAGAGATAGAGAGAGGGTGCTGGGCAGGTGCTGGGTAGGTGGAGAGAGAGAGAGAGGGTGATGGGCAGGTGCTGGGTAGGTGGAGAGAGAGAGAGAGGGTGATGGGCAGGTGCTGGGTAGGTGGAGAGAGAGAGAGAGGGTGATGGGCAGGTGCTGGGTAGGTGGAGAGAGAGAGAGGGTGATGGGCAGGTGCTGGGTAGGTGGAGAGAGAGAGAGGGTGATGGGCAGGTGCTGGGTAGGTGGAGAGATAGAGAGAGGGTGCTGGGCAGGTGCTGGGTAGGTGGAGAGAGAGAGAGAGGGTGATGGGCAGGTGCTGGGTAGGTGGAGAGAGAGAGAGAGGGTGATGGGCAGGTGCCTGGTAGGTGGAGAGAGAGGGTGATGGGCAGGTGCTGGGTAGATGGAGAGAGAGAGAGAGGGTGATGGGCAGGTGCTGGGTAGGTGGAGAGAGGGTGATGGGCAGGTGCTGGGTAGATGGAGAGAGAGAGAGAGAGGGTGATGGGCAGGTGCTGGGTAGGAGGAGAGAGAGAGAGGGTGATGGGCAGGTGCTGGGTAGATGGAGAGAGAGAGAGAGGGTGATGGGCAGGTGCTGGGTAGATGGAGAGAGAGAGAGGGTGATGGGCAGGTGCTGGGTAGGTGGAGAGAGAGAGAGGGTGATGGGCAGGTGCTGGGTAGATGGAGAGAGAGAGAGAGGGTGATGGGCAGGTGCTGGGTAGATGGAGAGAGAGAGAGGGGGATGAGCAGGTGCTGGGTAGATGGAGAGAGAGAGAGGGTGATGGGCAGGTGCTGGGTAGGTGGAGAGAGAGAGAGAGGATGCTGGGCAGGTGCTGGGTTGGTGGAGAGAGAGAGAAATCTGGGCAGACATGTGAGGAGAGGGCATTAGACTAAAGGTTAATCAAAGGCACCTAATATCCTTGCAGTGGTCCTGAAAGTGACATCTGAAAACGATGCCTCTCCTGCTCTCACCCCCTGCCCCTCACTGCCATTAGAGGGTCCTTAGATGAAAGGTGCAGTGTGAAAGCAGCATGGGAGAAGCAGGCACCTTCCCTGACACACAGCGCAGTTTCAGGCGATGCACCAGAAAGAGTCGCAGAGCAACATGGAATCGTCCATTAACCTCTTTCACCGTTATCCCTCCTTCCTGCCCTTTACAAACATCAGTGCAGACGTGCGCTGACCTTAGTGGATCTGCTGCAGCATTTGCTGATGACAGTGGCTAATTGGCTAACTGGAGTTAGTCTAATCCTAAATGCCCTGATTCAGAGCTCACTCACTGCCTCCTGAGCAGGCCGCGGATATTGTAAATCTCTGCCATCTGCCAGCTCTGTGCGTAGATCCAAAATGTAAGATTCTGCTCCTTTTCTTACACGTCCGCCTCGATACTGCACGAGGAAACTGATCTGGCCACAGCTTGAAAGTGGTAATAAATAATGCATTTTGATTTCCATTAAGAGGGGGTTCCCCATTCTGCGTGAGCAAATCGATCAACATTATCCATGTGAAATGAATCTTTTCTTTCTATTTCAGCTTCTAGGACTAACTCGTTTGTAGGACTGAGCTACAGAAGAGAGACGCCGGACAGGAGAGGGTGGAACCGTATAAGAATATATATTCACGCTGCACGCATGTGAGCATGCTGTCCTGCTCTAAAGCAATCGCCATAAGCAAGAGCAATGACTCCCATTCGAACGCGGAGTGCAGACAGACGCACGCCAACACGCACGGGGCTCGCACACGCATGGAGACCTCAGGTTCTTACGCTGAAGAGTCTGCAGGACGTTTCAAGGGCCAGAGACTTCCAAGACTGCGCAGGCAGAAGTACAAGCCTCCTGCAAGTGTCTGCAAAGAGAGGAGTTTGTGGGAAATGTCTGCACCGGCAGGAGCTCTGCCTCACTGGAGGAAGAAAGGAAGTTTGCTCCAAGCTCCGCACAGGGAAACACTGGTGGAAAGCACGCGCTACCACTCACACATACACCCAGCGTTGGCAACAGGCCAAGGGGGCCATCCCCGCCTGTATAGTCCTGGTGAGAAAGGGCCAGAGAGGCCACCGGGTTTATTATTATTTTGTTTTCCTATCCCTGGAGAGATGGGTGCAAGGGTTTATTTGCTGAGGAGGAGAAGGAAGAGGAGCTGGAGGGCTTTGAAGAGATGCACAGTAATGGAGGGCGACATCGTGGAAGTTCTCCAGCTGTGAGGGAGGACCTGAGACTGGAGGTCTGGCAGATGGACCGGGCAGCCAAGTCACAAGGGAAAGCAAAGCCACTCCCAGAGGCCATGGAAACCCGGAAAGTGAAAGGCAGGTTTAAGTGGCAGCAGTTGGGGTCATGTCACTTCAGGAGCTAGCCAGTGGCCCAATGGGAAGCAGACCTAAAGCAAGTCACCAGAGAGAACACTATGCTAGTGAGCGACCCTGGGGCAACGTCCTCCAGAAACCCTGCAGGGGCTGAAAGCGGAGGAATGCCTCAGGGGAAAGTCTAAGCAGCCTACTGCAGGAAGGCCTGAAGATGGCGCTACAGGAGGTCCGTAGGGTGCGCAATCACTGAAAAGAGCCTGGGAGAGGGCAATGCAGACTACCCAGAGGGGGCAGTACCAAGGAGCCTGAAAGAGAGTCCAGCCCAGCCGAGGTGGAGAAGGCAAAGGGGCCGACTCCAGCCTGGAGAGTTCTGAAAGGCCTGGGACCTATGGGGATATTCCTCATCTTGGACATAGTGCTGGACGTGAAATGGAATAGTGAGCAGCTGTGGCTGAGGAAAACTCACTTCTCCACCAGCAACGTGGGCCTTCACTTACAGGCTTGTCTGTATTATGAAGAGAGTTCAGAGACTGATTTGATGGAACAGATAGTAGAGGAAAAGCCAGAAGGACAGGAGTCCTATGCACTGTTGCGAACAGGAGAGCAGCACCCTTCTACTATGGCTATACCACTCATCAAGGTCGGTGAGACCCAGGAAGCCGAGGGGATAAAGCCATAACAAGAGGTCAATACTAAGGCAGTGGTAGAGGTCTGGAGCCCATAGGTCCAGCCAATGGAGAAGAAGCCAGACCTGGTTGGGGAAAAGTGGCCTGCTACCCGTCAGCAAGAAGAAGAGACGAAGGAAGCCAGAACTGGCAAGAACATGGAGTTCCTGGGAATCCAGCCCGGAGAGGCTATTTCCTGTTTCCATCATTCAGATCCCTAGAATAAGCTCTCTCACATCACCGTTCAACCATGCCAGCAGTCATTTGGCCTTCCTTCCACCTTCTTTAGTGCATGACATACATGTGATCTAAGATGGCATTTTAGAACAACGTCCATGCAAGGATCTGTTGCCGAGTGCTCCTCTGGCCTGCAGGTGGATCTGGGAGTCTTTCAACTTCTTCATCCTGTGCTCCTGTTGTTCTCCTTTCTGGCCTTCTGAATTTCTGGTTAGTTCCTTGTGCTAAGCCTCTCGCGCTTGTCTGTATCAGGGGCTACCCTTGTTCTCATGCCTCGTTGGCCACCAGCAGTTGAGGACTCAGACTGAAGGGAAGGTAGCTGGCCTAGACGGAAGTCTATCTACTGTCACTGGCCTGGATTCTACTCCCACTCATATCTGGGCAACCCGCAGACTACAAGCATCACAGTCCATGCCTGATGTAAACCATTAGGGGTGAATTTTAAAAGAGTTGCTTGCATTAAAAGGTCCATATACGCAAGTATCTGGATCAAGAGTGAGCAATTCATATTTTGAATTGGTCCAATTATGCACATATATGCACATGGACGAGCAACCTAATGCACGGGAAAAAGGGGCAGAGTTAGGGTATGTCAGGGGCATTCTGGAGGGAGGCTAACATTTACAGGCATCAATACGGATTTTAAATCCCACACTCATGTCACGCATTGGGCTGCTCTTCAGGAGATGTAAATCTGAAGAAAACATATTTTAGGCCTAAAATGACTGAGTGAGGGGTCTGGCTAAACTGGGGGTGTGCAACAGGGGCAGATTGGCCTATCTGGGGATCGGGCATCCCCCGGCGGGCCGGTCGCACTAGTCACGTGGTCTGCCGAGCGCGGCCGTGACGGAGCCGCGCTCGGCAGACCACGTGGTGTCTCCCGGTCCAGTCTTCATCGGGAATCCGCCGCTGGTGTGCAGGCTGAAGAACCAGAGGTGTCTGGATGACCTAAAGATAGACTGGAAAAACTGGTGGACTAATGGGTCAAACTGGCTATTTCCTTCACATGTGCGTGTTTTAAAATCTGCCTAGCTGCGTGCATTGATGCCGACAGATTTGTAAGGAAGATATGCACAAACATTTCCTGGCATAACAGCTTAAAATTAAGAGCATACATACGCGCTACACATCCACTTGCATGGATGATTTAAAATTCCAGCGCATGTGCACCCACACGCTCATATGCGTGTATGTGGGTGCGTGCATGCTCGTTTTAAAGTGGCTGTTCCAACCTTTGCAGTTGCTCGTTTCAATATGTTCTTGATGTGATATTTACCCATTCAATACCGGGGTAACTGAAACCACCCATTATTAATTTTCTTAGTTTCCCTAATTTCTGTTAGCATTTCATCATCAGAATGTTCATTGTGGCCAGGTGGATAGTAGTGCACCCCCACTGTTATTCGAGTCCCCTTCTCTCATGGAGTTTCTCTCCATAAAGATTCAGCATTGCATTTTGTTTCCTGCAGAACTTTGACTCTTCCCTCTCTGAGTCCTTCTCGTCCTCTGTGAAGCACTCATTACATTGATGTCGCTTTTCATCCAGCTGTTGGCTGCTGGTTCCTGCCTGTTCATTGCTCCCAGATAATGAGTGGTGTGGGTCCTACCTACCTGAGTAATTAGACTCGCTCCCTTCCTCTCTTCTCCCTCCTCCTGCTCTGACACCTCCACCAGCTTTCTTTTCTTCCCCTCCTCTCATAACCACACCCTCTATCTGTTCCACTCTCACCGGCAGGCTTTATTTAGCTCCCTGTCTGCCCTGCCTCTCCTCCTCATGCATGACACTGTCCTCCTGGCTATACTCCACCAACCCAGGTACTACGCTCCTCCTATCCTCTCTGCCACCACTTACCTGCCTGTCACATTCATCCGCACCCCTTCCGACACGCTCAATTTCCTCTACAGCCCGGAACACACCTAAACACAGAAATGGGCAAAAAGACAATGCCAGAGCAGGAATCAGATGCACTCAACAAGACAAATAAAAGACAAAATGATGGGAAACAGCACTAAGCACCCAGCACAGCACCAACTCCAACACGAAACCTCCAATGCCAAGTCCAGAGCTGGCCCTACCACCACCCAGCCCTGATGGAATGGTCCTGGGAGAGGCGGGTCCAAGAACCTGACGGACACCTCTGCGCCACCAATCACACCACAGGGCAGCCTAGGTCACTTCTATCAGCCAATAGGGATCGCTGCGGCATTTTCCAATCCCTTAACGCCGGCTGTTACTGACGTTTTACCTCCGTTTTCTGTATTTTGGAATTACCTGGGTTTTGAGGGCAGGATTCATTTGCATACCATTCGTTTTCTGCACATGGTAAGAAAAATGTTACTAGAGTTTTTGCGCAGGTTTTCCTACACCAGCCCCCCTGGTAAAGAGGAGGCTTTGCTCATGGCTGGGTTTCGGACAGAGAGCTGCTCCTTAATTCGGGATTCCATTATCGGAAACACACGACAAGATTTTGTGCCAGTCCTTCTTTCTAGTGCCTCGTAGATTTCCCAAACTCCGGCCTGGCACCCCTTCCTGCCCATGTGATGGGACTGCCCTGAACCTCTAAGGAGGTCTTTAATTGCCCTCCTGGAGTTTGCTCCTGGCTCCAGGGATCACTTACACCCACCTCGCTCGCCTCTGAGCAGTTCACCCCTCTCAGATTAATATAAAAATAAGGCCCATCTTTAATGGAAAACCAAGTATAGGAAAACTTCCCAAATCTATGCTGGGTTCACTGGCCCCCCTCTCAGGACAGGAGAGAGGAATGATACCCTCAGGAGATCGGTGAAACTTCCCACAGCACCTCACTCATCAGATCACTATCCATGGAGATACTGACGCGTTGGTGGCCTCCTTATGTATGCAAACAGGATTAATTGTGTTTGAAATGTACTTTGCTTTGCATGTATTGCACTGAGCTGGGACTCTCAGATAATTATACAGCAGGTACAATTGATCTGCAGTGGGTAATACAGCCAGTTAGACTTATTAAAGGCGTACTAGCCTTTTGCAAAGGGCTTTGTTACTGTAAATGTAATAAAGATTTTTCTATTATACGGCCTGTTAGGAAAGCCTCAAAGAGCCATTATAGCCACTGAGGAAATAAAGTCTCCCTGTCACAGAAAGCCATTTAATGACAATTAATGATTAGAGAGAAGAAAATGCATGCAAGGCACTGGGAGCGCATGCACTAAGATGAATATTAAACACGCAGAATGATCAGGTAGAATACACTCAATAAAATGAAATGCTTCTCCTCTTTTGCAGAATTCGGCTGAAAGCTTCTGCTGGATCTGGGACGTGCTCTGACTTGTGTTTAGCTCTGGGGCTACGCGTGAAGCCAGGGGTAGCGGTTAAAGATTTCAAGCTCTGGAGGTTGACGTGTAAGTGCTGGCTTAGGAAGACAATGTCAGCGGACAGTGCAGGACATGTGCTGAAGTAATTCTGATGCACGGTATAACCGCAGGGCTTCCCAAACCTGTCCCGAGGACCTCGCAGCCAATGAATATGTATGAGATGCATTTCCATAAACTCATCTCACGCATATTCCTTCTGGATATTCTGCCCCCAGTTCTCCAGTTTCCTGCTGAATAAACCCTCTATATGGTCCGGGCAAGTTTGACACGAAAGGGATTGGAGATGCTGAACTGATGCGAAAAACAGTGAGGCTTTGTGCAACAATGAAGCATTGGGTTTTAATGAAGTTCGGAGACGCTCTTGTGTACCCCCTGATGCAGACCACGAAACACGGACTGCGTCAGGGTTTATTTAACAGGAGGTTAATTGCAAAAAGAAAAAAATGCACCGAAAAATCTTTAATCGCAGAAGGCTTTAGTGCTCAGGCGCGCCAGTATGATTGGTCATAATAAAGACAGTGAATTTTGTTATGTGGGACTTAATACTATGATCTAATTCGGTACTGCTTTCCTTCTGACACTCAGTTTTGTTCTTAGAATATAATCTACGCCATGTTGGGTCAGACCAAGGTCGATCGGGCCTAGCATCCTCTTTCTGACAAAAGCCCAATCCCAAAAACTAGATCTATTTCTTGCTGCTCACTCCCAGAGATAACTACCACGTTCCCAAGTCTACCACGTTCCCAAGTCTACCTGGCTAATAATCGTGTAAGGGATACCCCGATCCCTTACTAATACGTTCCCTTTTTGACCAACATTAGGTCAAGGTTTCCTTCTCCCCAAGGCTAAGATTGGTCACCTTGGCCCTATAAATTGGGGTTGAGTGCATGCGAGAGGTGGAGGGGTTGGAGCTGAGGAGGTGATCCCCCTCTCCCCCAGCCTGGAGAAGAAAAAGGGGGAGGCTGACTTTTCGGAAGAAAGATTTTCTTGATACTGATCCCACTTTCAGGAGGGACCCCCCCTGCCTGAGAGAAAGAGAGTCTGGGGGCACTGCTTGCACTGCCACCCGACTGAATGGGGCGGCTTTTGCACCTGGAGAGAATCAGTTGTGGAAGCTTTTTTCCAGACGCCCACTGCCAGCCACCCAAGAGTGTGGGTTTTGAAAAAGTCCCTACCCCATAGGGATTACTGGCTCAGAGAAAACAGGCACTGCAGATTTTTGTGTTTTGAGAAGATTCCTGAACTTTATCTTTTCAATGGACGTTGACGTTTACTTTTGTTACAGTAAATTTTATTTGAACTCCATCTCTGTTTGTGCCATTCCTGTGAGGCAATGGACAGTGAGTACTAACAGTAAGATAGTGACTGGAGTCCCCATTCCCCTACACACACTGAACCCAGGAGGCTAAGCCTTCCCCCATCGAGAGAATCCATGCCCCGGGGGTTGAAAGGACCAGGGCACTCAGCCCCAGGACTGAATGTGTCCTGACACTAAAGTAGGGGTCTACATTCACTTATGGACTTTTCCTCCAGAAACTTGTCCAAATCACTTTTAAACCCCACTATGATTTTGACCTTGACAGTGTCCTCTGGCAACAGATTCCACAGCTTCATTGTTCTGCGTGAAAAAATAATTTGTATGATTTGTTTTCAGTGTGCGATGTCCGTTCGTGGATTACAAACTGGCTAAAAGACAGGAAACAGAGAGTAGGATTAAATGGGCAATTTTCTCAGTGGAAGGGAGTGGACAGAGGAGTGCCTCAGGGATCTGTATTGAGACCCTTACTTTTCAATATATTTATAAATGATCTGGAAAGAAATACGACGAGTGAGGTAATCAAATCTGCAAATGATACAAAATTGTTCAGCGTAATTAAATCACAAGCAGATTGTGATAAATTGCAGGAAGACCTTGTGAGACTGGAAAATTGGGCATCCAAATGGCAGATGAAATTTAATGTGGATAAGTGCAAGGTGATGCATATAGGGAAAAATAACCCATGCCATAGTTACACAATGTTGGGTTCCATATTAGGTGCTACAACCCAAGAAAGAGATCTAGGTGTCATAGTGGATAACACATTGAAATCGTCGGTACAGTGTGCTGCGGCAGTCAAAAAAGCAAACAGAATGTTAGGAATTATTAGAAAGGGAATGGTGAATAAAACGGAAAATGTCATAATGCCTCTGTATCGCTCCATGGTGAGACCGCACCTTGAATACTGTGTACAATTCTGCTCGCCGGATCTCAAAAATATATAGAGATATAGTTGCGATGGAAAAGTTACAGAGAAGGGCGACCAAAATGAAAAAGGGGATGGAACAGCTCCCCTATGAGGAAAGGCTGAAGAGGTTAGGGCTGTTCAATTCGAAGAGACAGCTGAGGGGGGATTTGATAGAGGTGTTTAAAATTAGGGATGTGCATTCGTTTTTCACGAATTAGACAATGTCAACAATATTGTTTAATTCGTCATGGTTCGGCAGCACTGCTATACGAAGCTATTTTTGCCGAAATTTCGGCAAAATTAGTATTTCGTGTTAATGCTCACTAACGGAGTTACTAAGATAGCGCACTTTGCGATAAACAGCCTATTACCATAAACACGTCCCTTTTCCTATCGCATGCGATATTTAGTGCATTTTGATAAATCCAGGCCTAAGATAGGCTGTAGAGAAAAAAACTTGTCGTGATAGAAGAAAACTAACTGAAGTTTTGAAATCAGCAAGCCTATTTAAGGCTAAAACAGCTGAAAAATCAAACTCAAAAGGAATTATGTTAAAAATTGTTCCCCAGTGGTGTCTGTCCATAAAGATTGCAGATTAAAATATTATCCTGCTTGAATCTTTGCTATCCTTAACATATAGAGCCACCTCTCTACAATATGATCCGCCCTGTCATGTTGTTATCATTTTTACGCTGACGTCAAAGTGCCCATTGATTATGCTCCCTCCCTAAGGGTTCAGGGATTTTTTCTATATCTTTGCTAATACTCCAATCTTGTTTTTCTGACTTTTGGTATAGTCAATGTAAAATATGTTTTTTTATTTGTGTTTCTTTTTTCATTTGTAATCACAACCTGCTTTTAGCAGATGGTGTAGGCAGTTTGGAGTAATTCATATCTGTGTGCTCTTTATATAAATATATCTGGATTACTTCAACCATTCCTCCAGCCCAGGGGTGGGCAATTCCAGTCCTCGAGGGCCACAAACCTGTCGAGGTTTTAGGATATCCTAATTAATATGCATGACATAGATTTGCATACAACGGAGGCAGAGTGCATGCAAATCTCTCTCATGCATATTCATTAGGGATATCCTGAAAACCAGACTGGTTTGTGGCCCTCGAGGACCATAGTTGCCCACCCCTGCTCCAGCCTCTCTATTTGGGATATTCTAAACTGCCTGCTTTGCAGTATCTTTCATAGATACCTAGATCTGAGTCATGTGCTCCTGAGCAACTTTTGGCTTTTCCCAATAATCTAGTTTAAAAGTTGCTCTAGTGCCTTTTTTAAATGTTAGTGCCAGCAGCCAAGTTCCATCCTGTCAGAACAGGCTCTTCCTTCCCCCGAAGCGTCCCCATTTCCTTCTTCCCTGCACCATCGTGTCATGCACCCATCGAGATTCTGGAGCTCAATCTGCCTCTGGAGTCCTGCATTTCTGAGAATCCTAAATTCAGGCTGCAGAACTCCCCTCCTGCACCTTCCTATCTTATTGTTTCCCGAGTGTACCATGACAGCCAGCTCCTCCTCACTCAGCACCATCTAAAATCCTAACCAGGAGACCCATGAGGTCCACCACCTTTGCATCGGGCAGGCAAGTTGCCAAGCGATCCTCATGTCCACCAGCTAGCCATCTATCTACATTCCTAAAATCACCAACTGCAATGGCAGTCCTAACCCTTTCTTCTTGGGCACATACCCCTGGAGACACATCCTCAGTGCGAGAGGATAAGGTATCAGCTGGAGGGCAAGACTGAGCTACACCTTCTTGCCACACCAAGGTCTTTGTCTCTTTCCAGGTGAGGTTACTCCTCCAAAGCTGCACAGAGACTGCCAGACTGGAGTTTGGACCACTCTGCTTTGTCCTTGAAGGTCTCCTCTGTAGACCTCCCTATCTGCCTCAGCACCTCTGGTCTGCCTCACCAGTCTCCATGAATCATATCCACTTTCGGAGATCCGGGAGCTCTTCGTACTGGGTGCACACAAACAACCTCTTGCATCAGGTAGAAAATCTTCCCATGGGAGATTAGATGAGCTCCTGCTTCCCTCCCCTGGTGCTCTGAAGAGCTTTCAGATGGGAGCTTGTATATAGACATGAAAGATGTATAACTAACAAGCTAGTGTCAAAGAATCCTGTTAAGAGACACCTACAGACTTTGGGACAACCTTATTTGCAAAGAGCTACTGTCAGCAAGACTGAGAGGAGAAATTTTATTCCTAGAGATATAACTCATTTCTCCCCTCCCTTGTAATGCACTGTGTATACTGATGTCATTTAGCACTAAGAACTATATGTAGAAAGCTCTAATAAAATGAGCTTACCTGTCTACAGGTATTCCTGGATTCACAAGGCTTCCAGAACTGCTAAGTGAACTTGTTGCTGTTTAAATTATTTTAGAACCAATATATTATTATTATTATTTATTATTGTGTGCCTTTGATTTTTGGAAAGGGCAGATTTGACTTAAGAAAACAATGTGGAACCTAGACTTCTTTTGTAGGTTTGTAAAATAAAGGAAAAAACCATAATTTCAGTGGATTAGATAAACTCAGAATAAGTGCATGTCAAGGAATATTTTTGTTCACTAATAATCTTAACTGTTAAAAGCCTTCCATCCCTATCCCTCTGCCCTCCCACCCCAGGGCCTGCTCTTCTAATATGGTCTTGCTGGGGTACATAATTGCAGTAATTGGCAACAAGATAATTTGCTAATTCTTTATCAGATTAAAGGAGTTTTTTACCATAACAAATGAACAAAATGACCATTGCTCAATGTAAAACATGTGGAGCCTTTATCTTGAGGCAAACCATCTGGAGGTTTTTGGCTTGCCCCATTTGTTCACATCTCTCTTCAATGGAAAAGGAGTTGACTCATCTTAAAGCTGAATTAGCTAAAATAATAAAGGAATTGTCAACCACCAAGGAAGCTTCACCCAGTATTTACAGTATTCAGGAATCTCCTCCCCACACCCACCACCACAGAAGATCCAGAAACCCAGAAACAAGTGGTTTATAGTGGGCTCAGGTAGGATAACACCTGTGCCCAAAAGACACCCATACTTCATAACTGTGCAGCCCAGATGTCCTTCTCCACTTCCACAAAGGATTCAGAAACCAAAGAATAAATGGATTACAGTGGGTTCTGGTAGGATAAGACCTGTGATGCAGAGATACCCACTCTCTCAAGTGACACAAGTACAAAATCTCTTCTCGGTATTGGAAAATGAAGAAGCTCTAGCAATGGAGACTCAAATGGTATCTGAAATGAAAGAAGAAACCCAATATCCACAGAAATGACATAACACAAGCAAAAACCATAAGAAAAAGCTCATTGTGCTGGGACACTCAGTCTTCAGAGGCACTAATTTGGGAATTCTTTTCGAGGGGAACACTATAGTTAAATGCCTTACAGGATTTTCAGCTGGTAGAAATGGTAATCAGATAGTCAATGTAATCTATGAAGAAAGTAAGGACTCTGAAATTGACATTATCAACGACCTTGCTAGAAACAGCATCCAAATGGTACAGAGAGATTTCCAGGCTTGGGGGAAGTAGAGTAGGCACATGGTGAAGACTGCGGCCTTTTCAGAAGTGTTCCCTGTTCATGGAAAGGGGAAGGAGAGGCTAAGCCATACAGATAACTTCAATGCATGGCTCAGAACCTGGTGTAAGGAAGAAAGTTTTGGATTTAAAGGGGGCTGGGGCCAAGTATGGAACAGTAAGAGGCTCTATGTCAAAGATGACTTACATCTGTCTGTACTCAAAAAAATGATCCAGAAAATGCCAGACACTTATAGTATCAACAATAAACCATGAAAATGTCTAGCTCAAATACATACAATCCCTTTGAATTTGAGCTAGACTTTTTCATGGTTTATTGTTTTTACATCTGTCTGTGGCAGGAAAAAGGATCCTAAGTGATAAATTCAAATCCTATGCCATTAAACATTTAAACTAGAGGACGGGAGTAGCAGAAGGAAACTGGAATGTCACCCCCAACATCTCCAAGTAATGGGTGAAGAAATTAACAAAACTCAGCTGAATAGGGCAGAACATATTTCCAAGAAGAGCAGCAACTGAGAGAGAGAAGCTGGAAAGCTATGAGCACAAAGGCTCATAATCCGGGCAATAAAATCCCAGTCCTGCAGGATCTAACGGTGGAAACAGACTTGGACATCGTTGCTGTTACAGAGACATGAGTCTCTGATTGAGATATGGCCATCCTGGGCTATAACTTATTGAGGAAGGACAGAGAGGTCAGGAAAGGGGAGAAGTAGCTCTTTATGTCAAAAACAATATCCAAGCAACTGAACTGCCATGGACATAGGATAGGGAAGAAGCATTATGGGCTGTCTTAAAAAAAGAAGATGATGCTTCCATTTACATGGGTGTGGTCTACAGGCTTCTGATTCAGACAAAAGAGCTGGACAGAGATCTAGTTGAAGTCATCCAAAAGGTCGGAAAGACGGGAGAAGTGATGCTCATTGGAGACTTTAGTCTGCCGGATACAGACTGGAGTATCCCTTCTGCAGAATCTACAAGTAGAGAGATAGTGGATGCATTGAATGGTATGGTTTGATATTGCAAATAAGATACATAGAAATCACATGAAGAACTTGTGGGGGTGACATTCCTGAGTCTGAAATTTCAGAAATATGGACTTTGCCGAAATTGGGATGTTCCTGGAGGAAAAAAGGTTTGGACAAGTTCCTAGAGGGAAAGTCCATTAACCATTATTAAGATAGAATTGCAGAAATCCACTGCTCATTCTTGGGATAAGCAGCTTGGAATCTCTCTACCTCTTGGGATCCTGCCACATACTTGTGACCTAGCTTGGTCACTGATAGAAAGAGGATACTGGGCTTGAAGGACCTTTGGTCTCACCTGGTATGGCAAGTCTTATGTTCTTAAGAACTAGAAGACTGGAAGAAAATGGCTGAGGTGAAACAACAGTGTGACATATTAAAAGAAGCTATTTCAAAAGGCAACAAATCTATATGTTAGAATAGAAAATAAAGAATCTAAAATATGTACACCCTGGAGGAGAGGAGGAGCAGGAGTGATATAAAGAGAAGATATAAAGATAAAGAGAAGGAGAAAAACAGTTGATTGATAAGGACACACCAAACTTGAAGTTGCTAATTATAACATACAAATGCATATTAATGTTAAATAGAAACTGCCTAATATGATCCTGATATACAAGCTTCAATTACACATATAGTTTTATATAAAATTGTTACCATACTGTGATGGCACATGATTAAGTTGTAATCTATACCACTCATTCTTTCATTATCATGCCTTACTGTAAACCATTGTGATGGTTAACTAACTTAACGATGGTATAGAAGAGTTTTTAAATAAATACATAAATAAATAAATGATACAGACTTTCAGATACTTGAAAGGTTTTAATGATCCATGGTCAACAACAAACCTTTTCCATTGGAAAAAAATCAGTAGAACTAGGGGTCACAATTTGAAACTCCAGGGAAGAAGACTCAGAACCAATGTCAGGAAGTATTTCTTCACGCAGAGGGTGGTGGATGCCTGGAATGCCCTTCCGGAGGAAGTGGTGAAGACTAAAACTCTGAAGGATTTCAAAGGGGCATGGGATAAACACTGAGGATCCATAAAGGCTGCTAGAGGATGGGAATGAAGAGAAGAGCCATGGGGGTGGCTTGCTGGAATGGAGGCTACTACCTGGTGATTACTTCCCTTACTCAATAAACCTTCACGTGGTTAATGCAACTCCAACATTGTTCTCTGCTTCAACGGCAAGGGGAAATGTGGAAAAGAGGATTTGCATTCAGATAACAACCAACAAGGACTGAACTTCACAATCTGGGTAAACAAATAAGTGTGGGGGTAACTTGCTAATTATGGCGGTTACTACCCTAAACCAATTAAGCCTGATACATCACTTTGAATGCATATACAGCATTGCTCTCTGCTTCAACGGCAGGGGGAAATGTGGAAAAGAGGATTTACATTCAGACAACATCCAACAAGGCATTGATCTGTGCAGTCTGGGTAACCAAGCATCGGGGTAACTTGCTTAATGCAGCGGTTACTACCCTTAACCATTAAGCCTTATGCTCACCTTTGATGCAACTCCAACATTACTCTCTGCATCAGGGGATGGCAGGAAATTTGAATCAAACAGTTACCAGCAAGGGCCCTGAAATTGGTGGTTGGTGAAACAGATAAGTATGGGAAAATAAGTGTGGGAGCTTGCTGGGCAGATTGGATGGGCCGATTGGTCTTTTTCTGCCGTCATTTCTATGTTTCTATGTATTTGGAGCAAACCCTTGGAACAGCACCCAGAAATGGAAATCTCAGCAGACCTGACTCCCCAGAAATGCCTTACAGACCTCATCCGATGGTTTCTAAGGGGTTAAAGCTGTCTTTGTTGTCACATTTGTTGAACACCTGAGGCCCAGTATTTTTACATTGTAATTTTCAGTCAATATTTGTGTATAAAATGCACCAGATGCTGCAGGTTTTCTTTATCTGTAATTTTCTGTTACTGAGAAGTTCAGTTGGGTGCTTTCAGAATGTGAACTGGAAAACACCAGCAACATTTCTTGTTTCCCATCCAAAACGACACAAATGTAACCCCTGGTCTGACATCCTCACCGAGAAGACCAAGAGCCACTTTCTATTCCAAGGGCTTAAGACATCCAAACTTCTGATATCTTTCATAAGAACATAAGAACATGCCATACTGGGTCAGACCAAGGGTCCATCAAGCCCAGCATCCTGTTTCCAACAGTGGCCAATCCAGGCCATAAGAACCTGGCAGGATCCCAAGGGGTAGAGAGATTCCAGCCCGCTTATCCCAGGAATAAGCCCACTACTCTTCAGGATTCCCTGTCGGAGTGGGGGAAGAGCTCTCTCCAAGACCCTGAGCGTTGCAGTAATAATCACGCTGGACAAGGAATGTGGTTCCAACATAATTTTACTATTAATTGATTTTAAAGTGAAGCAAAGGACAATTTACAAGTCCTAGTTCAATACAGTCCATTGTATAATCCTCCTCCAATAAACCTGTGACTCTTTAATAAGGACGGTATCTGTTCTTTTAGGTTCTACATCCCTTTCCAATTCTAAAGGTAAGTTTTGGATTGGTGGAATAGAATACGTCACTAAATTTAGATGGCATAAGTTAAAATCCCATTTGTCTTATAGAAATATAGAAACATACATAGAACATAGAAATGACGGCAGAAAAGGACCAAATGGTCCATCCAGTCTGTTACGGCCCCGGGCCGTGCCCCGGGGCCCCTACCTATCTTGAGGCCGGCTCGGGTCGCCAGGGATCCGTCTAGGCCTGTTCAGGCCTCTGCCGCGGCTCTCCCTCCTCGAGAGAGACGCCAGCGTTTCGCCGCGGCTGGCCCCGCCCCCTAGGCGCGCGCGTGCGCGCGCAGGGGCTGGGGATTTAAAGGGGCCAGCGCGGAAAACCTCTGGGCCATCCCTGGATGACATCAGATGCTCCAGACTACTTAAGCCCTGCTTCCTGGTTCCTTCTTCGCCTTGCAACGAGGTTCCTCAGGTCTCCTGACTGCTAGTTGCTGCGTTCCTTGGATTGCTCTTCGTCTTTGACCCGGCTTGACTCCTGACTTATCCTCCGTCTTGTCCTTTGGTTCGGGTATCTGCCTCTGACCTCTGGTTCTGACCCGGCTCCGTCCACGACACCGTCTCCTGTCTCACCCCTGGCTTGGTTCCTCCTCTGACTCCCGGCTTCCGACTCGGCTTCGTTCCTGGACTCCAACTTTGGCCATCGTTGCTCCTCTGGTTCCTGGTGTTCGCCGGCCCAGAAGATTCACCTAAGTCCCAGCGGCCGGGCCCCTACGGGCTCCTCCTGGGGGGGCTCCGGCTTCCAGTGTGAATCTCCAAAAGTCCCAGCGGCTGGACTCCTACGGGCTCCTCCCAGGGGAGTACCGGTCTCCAGGGTGAAGACTCTTCAGTCAACAGGGCCCAACGTCGTCCGTCCTCCCTCCGGCTGCCGAGTCAATGGTCACATAGGACTCCGCCTTATTCCAGTGCCAAAGCCTTCTCCGAGTCCTCCGAGCCGCCTCCCGGTTGGGACGCTTGCTGTGGTCCTCCACAACGCTCCATCCCCTGTCCCAACCGGCCCAAGGGTCCACAACCGTAACACAGTCTGCCCAGCAAACTTACGGTAGCACCAGTCGCGCCATACAGGTCTCCCCCATAAAAGTATCATCAGGGGGTGACATCTGCCTTGCAAGTTACCCCTCCCCCCAATACTTATTTTCCCAAACCATTAAAGTCAGGGCCCTTGTTGGTTTCTGTCTGAGTCCAATTCCCCTTTATCTCTTGCCATTGAAGCAGAGAATAATGTTGGAGTTACAACACAAGTATCAGGCTTATTGGTTAAGGGTAGTAACAGCCGCATCAGCAAGTTACCCCCATCCTTGTTTGGTTTTCTAGTCCTTAAAATTCAAGTCCTTGTTGGTTGCTGTTTGAAATTATTTCTCCTTTTCCTCATTTCCTCCTGCCATTAAAGCAGAGAGCAATAATGAATTGCATCAAGAGTATGAAGGCTTATTGGTTAAGGGGTAGATTTTCAAATAGCGTGATTTGGCGTACTTTTGTTGGCGCATCAGGCGCCAACAAAAGTACGCTGGATTTTAGTAGATACGTGCGTAGCCGCGCGTATCCGCTAAAATCCGGGATCGGCACGCACAAGGCTATCGATTCCGTATAGCCGGCGCGCGCCGAGCCGCGCTGCCTACCTCCGTTCCCTCCGAGGCCGCTCCGAAATCGGAGCGGCCTCGGAGGGAACTTTCTTTTGCCCTCCCCTCACCTTCCCCTCCCTTCCCCTACCTAACCCACCCGCCCGGCCCTGTCTAAACCCCCCCCTTACCTTTGTCGGGGGATTTACGCCTCCCGGAGGGAGACGTAAATCCCTGCGCGCCAGCGGGCCGCTAGCGCGCCGGGACGCAACCTGGGGGCGGGTCCGGAGGGCGCGGCTATGCCCCCGGACTGCCCCGGGCCGTAACAACGCCCCCCGGCCCGCCCCCGAAATGCTACGGCCCGCCCCGAAAACGCCGCGCGGATCGGGCCCGCCCCCTCGACACGCCCCCGACACGCCCCCCCTCGGAAAACCCCGGGACTTACGCGAGTCCCGGGGTCTGCGCGCGCCGGTGCGCCTATTGAACATAGGCGCACCGGTGCGCAGGGCCCTGCTCGCCTAAATCCGCCCGGATTTAGGCAGATTTAGGCGAGCAGGGCTCTGAAAATCCGCCCCTAAGGGTAGTAACTGCCGCTCCGTGCAGGTTACCTTCATGCTCTCATTTCCTCATTTCCATCCTCAGCCTTTAGGGATCCACAGTGTTTATCCCATGCCCATTTGAATTCCTTCACTGTTTTTGTCTTCACCACCTCCTCTGGAAGGTGGTGAAGACATCCACCACCCTCTCTGTGAAGAAATATTTCCTGATGTTGGTTCTGAGTTTTCCTCCCTGGAGATTCATTTTGTGACCCCTAGTTCTGATCTCTTTCCAGTGGAGAAGGTTTGTTGTTGATTGTGCATCATTAAAACCTTTCAGGTACCTGAAGGTCTGTCTCATATCTCCCCTGTTCCTCCTCTCCTCCAGGGTGTACTTATTTAGGTCCTTCAACCTCATAAGTCATTTGATGGAGACTCGCCACCATTTTGGTCTCCCATCTCTGGACCGCCTCCATCCTGTGTCTGTCCCTTTTGAGATTCGGTCTCCAGACTGAACACAATACTCCAGGTGAGGCCTCACCAAGGACCTGTAGAAGGGGATTATCACCTCCTTTTTCTTACTGGTTATTCCTCTGTCCCAGTCTTCAAGATCTGCCTCCAGGTACTTCCCTATTTCAACAAAGTCTGTATTTTTGAAGTTCAATCTTCATTCAACCTTCTCCAGAATATGCTGATGATATGTGCTGGTTAACACCAGATAGGTGCCTCGTTCTCCTTTTCTCGCATGTCGCTCATCCTCTCAGGCACGAAGGTAAATCCATTTTCATGTCGACCTTTGAAGGGTCCTTGGATCTCTCTGAGCAAGAAACTCCTGGAACAGCCCTCTCTTATTACTGGTGACTAAATTCCCTGGGTCCTGGGGATCAAACATACAAATCCAGGCTTCAAAAAAGTGAAACAAAATCCAAAAAGCAGTAAGAGCAGTTTCTCAAAAAGAAAAGATGGGTTACCCTTCCTTCCATCTGATTCTGACCTTATTCCTCAAGGCCATGGGGGGAAACCCCCATCCTGCCTCCTCCACACTACAAAATGGTGTCCCTGTTCCCTTAAAGCCTGGCCACTACCATTACAGCAACCCACATGGGATACTTCTATCTTACCTACACAGAGCCAAAGAAAGAACAAAATTATATTTTGTGTCATTCGTGCATGTTAAATGATTTTAGTACGGGCATGAAAGAAAAGCAGCATAAAAAGCACCCCCCTGAGCTCAGGCATTACCTCAGCAGCCGCTCTGTCCCGCCAGGACCTGGAGCTGACAGAAACAGGAGCCAAGAAAGGAAGCCCTGAGTGGGTTATGTAGCCGAGAGACTTTGTTAAATACTAGCTCCTGTGTTTCAGGCTGACAGAATCCATTACTTTAATCAGCTCATGATAGAGTGGAATGAAAGGACGGATTCTTGCACAAAAGGCGTCTGCAATCAATGGACCGCAAGGTCTATGACGCTCCGCTTCCCTTCACACGACTTGTAGAAATTACAGAGTCAACGAAATGCAGTGAAATGAGAGGCTGGGAGCCCTTCGATTTTCCTTACCCAGGAGTGAATGGCGGCAGCAGGCATTGATTGCTCATCAGGACCGGGAGCACTGAACTGTGGCACCGAGGAGGTCACTTCCACTTCTTCCTCTGCCTCTGCCTGACCAGTGCTGCCTGACCAGCTCCTGCAGCAGTGCCTGCCAGAAGAGCCACCTTCAGCGGGTCCCCTGTAATGGAAGCCTCGGGACCTTGCTGATCTGCACTGCTGTGGTGCTAAGATTCAGGAACGGGAAGGGGTTACGAACCAGAAAGTGGAGGTCTGGGGGCCTTGTGAGAGGCAGCTGGCATGCAGAGAGAGAACGGGGATCAACATGCGAAGGAAGTGATTTTAACAGAACAATGCAGGGAGTGGAGAACTGAGGCCGAAAATCACATAAAGCTTGCTCAAATGCCTGAGTGACTTCAGGGCAGAGTTATTGTGCTTGTACACGTTTTGAATCCTGCATGTGCAGAGAGGAGAGGAAGATGAGCTTAGCCCTAGAAACCCTGGGGATATAAATGTCTTAGCTGATTCGTCCATCTGAGCGCTAAGCAGTAGCCCCCATGAGGCTGACTGGGACCCCCAGTGCCTTTATTTGCAGGAGAATACCCGGCTGTCCTACGTGAGTGGGGATCCCGCCACGCCCGGTGTGATACGATGAAGGCTGTAGGCCACAGGCCGGAACTCAGCCCTGAAATTTTCTCTGCTGGGGTAAAGTGACTTTGGAAAGAGCTTAGTTGCTTGTGGCTGCTTCCTGACTTCCTGCTGACACAGTCTCCGTTTGGTTTACTGCTTCTGAAAGTAATTCACTGTAGCAGAGATATGCGGTGCCTCCTGTCCGGAGCTAACCTCAATGCTACTTGATGACATGAGGTCCCCTGAGCTCTGTACGGCCTTTCTGTTCCTCTGTACACTAATTTAATATGTAGAGATGAGACATGTGCCAAGAACACTGAAGAGCTATTAGGAGCTGGGTCCTGGGTCCATGATGTGTGTCACCAAGAGCAGATGCAATTAGCTGACATTATTAGCTTCTCAAGGAGTAAAGGGGCCATTATCACCTTATGCATTTATTTAAACAATTTATATTCCACCAATCCACACATCTTGGTGGATAACAGTAAAAACGTACACAATCATAACAACATAACTAGGCTCCAACATAAAAATGCAGAC
Organism: Rhinatrema bivittatum; assembly: GCF_901001135.1. Classification (NCBI taxonomy): domain Eukaryota; kingdom Metazoa; phylum Chordata; class Amphibia; order Gymnophiona; family Rhinatrematidae; genus Rhinatrema; species Rhinatrema bivittatum. The sequence continues at coordinate 480,489,447 of NC_042618.1, forward strand.
GATGCTAAAAACCAGAACCATAAGACTCACTGACTGATGTACAACAAAGGCCGTCCAAAAGACACGAAACAATGCTTGCCAGTTGCTGAGTAGCCAAAGCCCTGGGCTTAACTTGCCTGCCTTCGTCATGGTGGAAAGGTCAAAGCAAAAAAATGTCTTGAAGCTTTTTCTAAAACATAGCAGGTCTCTCTCTGCTCTGATCCAGAAAGTAGGTGGTGCTGTACTGAAAATCCGATTGCGTGATTCTGCAAGTCGAGCAACCTTTAACGAAGAGATTTGCAGAAAAGACTGAGACAATGAGCGAAGTGTCCGGCCTGGCGGATAACTGTGCACTGATGATGATATGCAGGGCACAGCACGATTATGTAAGGCTTTGAGAATCAGAATGAGAGCTATAACTTGAATTTGCCACAAAATAGGCAGCCAACGTAACGCTACCAAAGCTGGTGAAATTTGCTCTTGGAACGCGGACCCATGTATCAAACGCGCCACAGAATTTTGGACTAATTGCAGAGACGTCAAAAAGAAAACATTGCAATAATCAAGGAATGACAAAATTAGGGACTGGGGAAACATACAGAAATCTGAGTGAGCTTGCAGAGGCTTTAGGGAACGCAGAAGGCAAAGTCTGTAATATGATGACTGAGCCAAGGTGTAAGGATGATGAGGAGTCCACTAACACTGCCAGGTTACAGGCCTGGTCCTTAATTGGAAGGAGACAGCAACCAAGGACAGCCTAAATGAATCAATGAGCAACCCAACTCATAAAAATAATTCCCCTGTTCCATTCCTGGCAAGGACAAAGGGACACATTTGGGTGCTGCCTGGCATCCACTAGCTTGCCGCAGCACCTGGGGGTCTTCATAAAAGCAAAAGCTATGGGGCCCAGAGGGTTAGGACACAAGTACTACTCAGTAAAAAAAATCACTGTCCACACCAGCAAGCATCACCCCGGAAAACCAATAAAAACAGCTTGGCAGACAGAACAATTATGTTAGGTGCAATCCATATAGAAGACAGAGTAGTTAAATCACAAGTGGATTGTGATACATTACAGGAGGACCTTGCAAGACTGGAAGATTGGGCATCCAAATGGCAGATGAAATTTAATGTGGACAAGTGCAAGGTGATGCATATAGGGAAAAATAACCCTTGCTGTAATTACACGATGTTAGGTTCCATATTAGGAGCTACCACCCAAGAAAGAGATCTAGGCATCATAGTGGATAACACACTGAAATCATCAGCTCAGTGTGCTGCGGCAGTCAAAAAAGCAAACAGAATGCTGGGAATTATTAGAAAGGGAAGGGTAATAGAACGGAAAATGTCATAATGCCTCTGTATCGCTCCATGGTGAGACCACACCTTGAATACTGTATACAATTCTGGTCACCACATCTCAAAAAAGATATAATTGTGGTGGAGAAGGTACAGAGAAGGGCGAGCAAAATGATAAAGGGGATGGAACAGCTCCCCTATTAGGAAAGGCTGAAGAGGTTAGGGCTGTTCAGCTTGGAGAAGAGACGGCTGAGGGGGGATATGATAGAGGTCTTTAAGATCATGACAGGTCTTGAACGAGTAGATGTGAATCGTTTATTTACTCTTTCGGATAATAGAAGGACTAGGGGACACTCCATGAAATTAGCAAGTAGCACATTTAAAAGTAATCAGAGAAATTCAGTGCACAATTAAGCTCTGTAATTTGTTGCCAGAGGATGTGGTTACTGCAGTTAGTGTAGCTGGGCTCAAAAAAGGTTTGGATAAGTTCTTGGAGGAGAAGTCCATTACCTGCTATTAATCAATTATACTTAGGGAATAGCCACTGCTATTAATTGCATCAGTAGCATGGGATCTTCTTAGTGTTTGGGTAATTGCCAGGTTCTTATGGCCTGGATTGGCCTCTGTTGGAAACAGGATGCTGGGCTTGATGGACCTTTGTTCTGACCCAGCATGGTAATTTCTTATGTTCTTATGTTCTTAAGTCCAGATCAGTCCGTGTCAGACTCCTGAAAACTCCTGAAGGAAATCATGATTTTGGTAGAGCAAAGCTCCCTCCTTAGAAGAAAAAAGTCTCTTGAACACTTACAGGGGAGCTCCTGCTGAGTCAGCAACTCTACAGCTGATCCACGAGTCTGCACGTCCTCCCTTTCAATGACAACCAGCAAATCCTTTCTTAAGACAATGGAGGCGCGTGGGACGAACTCTAACTTCTGCTCCTGTCTTGCTTGCATGTCCCCCTGGACCCAGGCTGCGTGGAAATCCTGGAGGCCTGAGTTGTCCTTTCCAGAGCCTCAGCCACCCTCCTGGTTTAGTTAAATCACCTCCCACTGGAAAGTGTCAGAGAGGCTCCCTCTGAGCTCACACCCCCAGCAGCTGTGGACATAGCAGGGGACCCTGTGGTGACAGCCTTGCATGCAAATAGATAATACTGAGGCTTGTCTGAGGGCCACACCCAAGCTGAAGTGCAGAGGTGAGATTAGAAGAAAGGCACATGGGAATAAAATGATCTGCCAGAGCCTGCATCCAAGGCCTAATGACATCTTCTCTGCATGGGAGGTATAAGTAGGCTGCTATTATTTATTTATTTAACAACTCTTTTTTTTTTTTATGCCGGTATTCGTGGGTACATCATATCGGTTTACATGTAACTGGGAGAAAAATACAAAAAAACAGGGAAGGGGAGAGGGGAGCAGAGGGAAAGGTAGAGAGCAAAGTCCAGGGGTGAAAGGACAGGTAGAATAACCAAAGGAAAACAATAACTTGCATGATGCACAAGTATAGGATGGAACAGAATTTTGCATTTATACAAAATAACTAATTACATAATAGCATGCAAAGGTATCATAATTTACTATTCAGTGAATATTATCATAGGGTGGCCGGGGGAAGCTGTGGGTCGAGTGAGCTAGGGCTGATTAAAAAGAGTCCTGTTCAGGATATGCTTGTTTAAAGAGCCATGTCTTAAGTTGTTTTTTTTAATTTTTGAGAGGATGACTCGAGGCGGATTTCGGGGGCTTGGTGTTCCAAAGAGCTGGGCCGGCAGCAGAGAGGGCTCGCTCGCTTGTGCTGGTGAGATGAGCGGTTTTGAGTGTGGGACGTGGAGGATACCTTTGTGGGCTGTTCTAGTGGGTCCATTAGAGGGGCGGAAGCGGAGGGCATTGTCGAGCCAATGGAGATTGTGGTTATGGGGGTCACAGTGCCGGCCCCTTCAGGATGCCTTGTCCATACCTCGTGGCCAGGGGAACTGGCTTCCTGGCCCTGCTCTCTCGTGGCCCTGGTCCATTACCTGGCATGAATCTACATGGGGATTTTGGGTGAACATTTTCTAATGCATTTGACACTGACAGAGGCCGTGTTTGCTAACCCAGCTCATTCACTCAATCATTCTCGCACACACACAGAGAAATGTTCCACAGTGGGACAGAATTAGTCAGTGAATGTCAGACAGGCGGACACAACCAAGTCATGAGGCAGTTTCCTGCAGGAAAAAAATTACTAAAAACAACTAAGGCAAATTAATCAAATACTTCTGACTTTCCTAGGTTCAATACTAACTTCTTTATTTTCATAGTCCAATAGATTTTAATATTTAGCTTGGTCTTAGGAGACTTGCATTCATTACTCAGATTTATTACATTTTAAAATCATTCCTTTGAATTTTTATTGCTCTAGACTAGCATCGATTTTAATAATTGGAGCTCTCCTTCTTTACCATTCCCTGCCTGGCAGGTGCCTGCTAATGTGACATGCCAGACATTTTACGTTCTTCACCTGCACTCTCTAGCTGAGACCTGGTGTTGCACTTGCACTCTCTAGCTGAGACCTGGTGTTGCACCCGCACTCTCTAGCTGAGACCTGGTGTAGCACTTGCACTCTCTAGCTGAGACCTGGTGTTGCACCCGCACTCTCTAGCTGAGACCTGGTGTTGCACCTGCACTCTCTAGCTGAGACCTGGTGTTGTACCTGCACTCTCTAGCTGAGACCTGGAGTTGCACTTGCACTCTCTAGCTGAGACCTGGTGTTGCACCCGCACTCTCTAGCTGAGACCTGGTGTTGCACTTGCACTCTCTAGCTGAGACCTGGTGTTGCACCCGCACTCTCTAGCTGAGACCTGGTGTTGCACTTGCACTCTCTAGCTGAGACCTGGTGTTGCACCCGCACTCTCTAGCTGAGACCTGGTGTTGCACTTGCACTCTCTAGCTGAGACCTGGTGTAGCACTTGCACTCTCTAGCTGAGACCTGGTGTTGCACCCGCACTCTCTAGCTGAGACCTGGTGTAGCACTTGCACTCTCTAGCTGAGACCTGGTGTTGCACCCGCACTCTCTAGCTGAGACCTGGTGTTGCACTTGCACTCTCTAGCTGAGACCTGGAGTTGCACTTGCACTCTCTAGCTGAGACCTGGAGTTGCACCCGCACTCTCTAGCTGAGACCTGGTGTTGCACTTGCACTCTCTAGCTGAGACCTGGTGTTGCACTTGCACTCTCTAGCTGAGACCTGGTGTTGCACCCGCACTCTCTAGCTGAGACCTGGTGTTGTACCTGCACTCTCTAGCTGAGACCTGGAGTTGCACCCGCACACGTCTCATGGCCTTTCCTTTCCCGCTTTCAGTGCTGCCATGTAATGCAGGTGGCTGACTTTTGACGCACTTGAGCATGTCTGGAGAGACTGTCAGGTGAGCGCATACACTGGCTCCGTAGCTTGCTAGCTGCTCAGGCCTTGTTTCTAAGAACAGCTTTCAGCCCGGAAGGCTCTGATTCATCAAGGGCTTTGCCCAGAGACACAGAATCCGGCCCCTAGTGCATCAAACATGCTATCGTCGTGGCTCTTTGCCAGATCTTCCCTTCTATTCATCTTCCATACATCTTTTTCTGGGGCTGACGTCATAAGGGGCACTCGGTAGAGTGCTCACGCATACCCTCAGTGCTACGCACGTTTTTGTGTGCAAATCTTTACTCCTGATGCAGCAAGGAGTTTTGAGCAGAAAAAAAGTGCACGTAACAATATGCATACAGGTTAATGCCCTCTCGTGCAAATCCCATGCTAATGGAGGCATTAGCTATTACTCCTCCAATGCAGATAGGTGTGCTGGCTTAACTCGTGTTTGCTTAGTGCTGGAAATATTACTCCCAGTCTGAGGGGGAGTAAAGTTTCCAGGGCTAATGCTAATCTATGGGCGGAAGCTGGAATTCCAGTGCAGGATTTTATACATAGAAAACATCTTTAGTGCACACAAATCATATTTTTATGTGCAGAAAACATGATTTGTGTGCATAAATCATGTTTTTAGGAGCACTGAGAGTTTTCTTTGAACACATTTTCCTTTTTGTGTGCATTTTCTAACTCCTAATGCGCTAGCATACCATTAGCTTACTGCAGCAGAAGGTACTGGCTTCTTTCAAATAAATCAAAAACCAGAAGACACTCCATGAAGTTAGCAAGTAGCACATTTAAAACAAATTGGAGAAAATTCTATTTCACTCAATGCGTAATTAAGCTCTGGAATTTGTTGCCAGAGGATGTGGTAAAAGCTCCACTGCCTGCCTTCACGGCAAGACTTCAGGGCCTCACCCAACAGCATTTTCCATAGGGTTTCCATCTACCAGGCGTGGTACTGCTGTGCGCTCAGGGACATCTGCCCAGAACTGGGACAGCTGAGAGCATCATGACCCAGCCCAGACAAGCGTAGGAGGTAGAATGAGTGTCTGTTTTGGACCTGTATCACCTTCACCCACAGGCCTTAGACCTGCTAACTAAAGGCTTTTTGGCCTTGGGGTTTTTTTTTTTTTTCAAAAAACTGTAAAGTTTTGTTGAGGGACTACCGAGACAGCAATAAAAGAAAAAGATTTGAAAATGCAAACTTGAGGCAAAAACAAGCCCAAACTAACAAGACCAAAAATTTACATAATTTTTAGAAAGAGTGAGAAACATGTGGGAGCTTGGACAAAAAAAAAAGACTGAGCGGCTGATGAGGCAACGTGCAGACGCGAAGCTCCCAGGCATGCTAACTGAGCTGTGAGAGCCACCGGATGACGTCACGCATCCTGCCTGCTTCTGGATGAAGAAAATCTGGAACAGGCATCAAGAACCATCTTTAATCTTTATTCACATTTATTAATCGCCTAAAATAAAACACTCGGCGATGTTCAAATGAAACACACATAAAATATAAATTATACATAACACAAACAAAAATCATGACTGTCAAAAGGTGTCAAAATGAAAAGCTTGAATAAGATTACAAAAAGCTAATAAAATGCCTGTTTAAAAAACAACCATGTTTTCAGCAGAGTCTTGAATGTTTTCAAGCTGCCCGGCAGGTGTAAAGCCTCTGGAAAAGAGCCACAATAGAGAAAGCACGGTCTCTGGTGAAGGTACAACCAGAAGTCCCATCTGAGAAGAGCGCAGTTGTCGTGTAGGACAGTACAAGTGCAACAAGGCATTACACCATGGCGTGACAGAGGAAATAATGGGAAAGAGAGGGGAGAAGTCTAGGACAGGTACACAGGATCCTCAGTGGTGAGGAGCTAAAGGACGGATTGGATAAGCACAGAGGATCCTTAGCTGTGTGGGGGAGTGAGGAGTAAAGCCTGGGATAAGCACAGAGGATCCTTAGCTGTGTGGGGGAGTGAGGAGTAAAGCCTGGGATAAGCACAGAGGATCCTTAGCTGTGGGGGAGTGAGGGGTAAAGCCTGGGATAAGCACAGAGGATCCTTAGCTGTGAGGGAGGGAGGGGTAAAGCCTGGGATAAGCACAGAGGATCCTTAGCTGTGGGGGAGTGAGAGGTAAAGCCTGGGATAAGCACAGAGGATCCTTAGCTATGAGGGAGTGAGGGGTAAAGCCTGGGATAAGCACAGAGGATCCTTAGCTCTGAGGGAGTGAGGGGTAAAGCCTGGGATAAGCACAGAGGATCCTTAGCTGTGAGGGAGTGAGGGGTAAAGCATGGGATAAGCACTGAGGATCCTTAGCTGTGGGGGAGTGAGGGGTAAAGCCTGGGATAAGCACAGAGGATCCTTAACTGTGGCAGGAAGTGAGGGGTAAAGCCTGTGATAAGCACAGAGGATCCTTAGCTGTGGGGGGAGTGAGGGGTAATGCCTGGGATAAGCACAGAGGATCCTTAGCTGTGGGGGAGTGAGAGGTAAAGCCTGGGATAAGCACAGAGGATCCTTAGCTGTGAGGGAGTGAGGGGTAAAGCTTGGGATACGCACAGAGGATCCTTAGCTGTGGGGGAGTGAGGGGTAAAGCCTGGGATAAGCACAGAGGATCCTTAGCTGTGAGGGAATGAGGAGTAAATCCTGGGATAAGCACAGAGGATCCTTAGCTGTGGGGGAGTGAGGGGTAAAGCCTGGGATAAACCCAGAGGATCCTTAGCTCTGAGGGAGTGAGAGGTAAAGAAGTTGGCTGTAGAGGCAAAAACTCACAGTAAAAACGTTTTTAAATATATCCGAAGCAGGAACTCTGTGAGGGAGTCAGTTGGACCGTTAGATGATCGAGGGGTTAAAGGGGCACTTAGAGAAGATAAGGCCATCGCAGAAAGATTAAATGACTTCTTTGCTTCGGTGTTTACTGAAGAGGATGTTGGGGAGGTACCCGTAATGGAGAAGATTTTCATGGGTAATGATTCAGATGGACTGAATCAAATCACGGTGAACCTAGAAAATGTGGTAGGCCTGATTGACAAACTGAAGAGTAGTAAATCACCTGGACCGGATGGTATACACCCCAGAGTTCTGAAGGAACTAAAAAATGAAATTTCAGACCTATTAGCAAAAATTTGTAACCTGTCATTAAAATCATCCATTGTACCTGAAGACTGGAGGATAGCTAATGTAACCCCAATATTTCAAAAGGGCTCCAGGGGCGATCCGGGAAACTACAGACCGGTTAGCCTGACTTCAGTGCCAGGAAAAATAGTGGAAAGTGTTCTAAACATCAAAATCACAGAACATATAGAAAGACATGGTTTAATGGAACAAAGTCAGCATGGCTTTACCCAGGGCAAGTCTTGCCTCACAAATCTGCTTCACTTTTTTGAAGGAGTTAATAAACACGTGGATAAAGGTGAACCGGTAGATGTAGTATACTTGGATTTTCAGAAGGCGTTTGACAAAGTTCCTCATGAGAGGATTCTAGGAAAAGTAAAAAGTCATGGGATAGGTGGCGATGTCCTTTCGTGGATTGCAAACTGGCTAAAAGAAAGGAAACAGAGAGTAGGATTAAATGGACAATTTTCTCAGTGGAAGGGAGTGGACAGTGGAGTGCCTCAGGGATCTGTATTGGGACCCTTACTTTTCAATACATTTATAAATGATCTGGAAAGAAATACGACGAGTGAGATAATCAAATTTGCAGATGACACAAAATTGTTCAGAGTAGTTAAATCACAAGCAGATTGTGATAAATTGCAGGAAGACCTTGTGAGACTGGAAAATTGGGCATCCAAATGGCAGATGAAATTTAATGTGGATAAGTGCAAGGTGATGCATATAGGGAAAAATAACCCATGCTATAATTACTAGAGATGTGAATCGTGTCCTCGATCGTCTTAACGATCGATTTCGGCTGGGAGGGGGAGGGAATCGTATTGTTGCCATTTGGGGGGTAAAATATCGTGAAAAATCGTAAAAAAAATCGAAAAAATGTAAAATCGCAAAACCGGCACATTAAAACCCCCTAAAACCCACCCCCGACCCTTTAAATTAAATCCCCCACCCTCCCGAACCCCCCCCCAAATGACTTAAATAACCTGCGGGTCCAGCGGCGGTCCGGAACGGCAGCGGTCCGGAACGGGCTCCTGCTACTGAATCTTGTTGTCTTCGGCCGGCGCCATTTTCCAAAATGGCGCCGAAAAATGGCAGCGGCCATAGACGAACACGATTGGACGGCAGGAGGTCCTTCCGGACCCCCGCTGGACTTTTGGCAAGTCTTGTGGGGGTCAGGAGGCCCCCCCCAAGCTGGCCAAAAGTTCCTGGAGGTCCAGCGGGGGTCAGGGAGCGATTTCCCGCCGCGAATCGTTTTCGTACGGAAAATGGCGCCGGCAGGAGATCGACTGCAGGAGGTCGTTCAGCGAGGCGCCGGAACCCTCGCTGAACGACCTCCTGCAGTCGATCTCCTGCCGGCGCCATTTTCCGTACGAAAACGATTTGCGGCGGGAAATCGCTCCCTGACCCCCGCTGGACCTCCAGGAACTTTTGGCCAGCTTGGGGGGGGCCTCCTGACCCCCACAAGACTTGCCAAAAGTCCAGCGGGGGTCCGGAAGGACCTCCTGCCGTCCAATCGTGTTCGTCTATGGCCGCCGCCATTTTTCGGCGCCATTTTGGAAAATGGCGCCGGCCGAAGACAACAAGATTCAGTAGCAGGAGCCCGTTCCGGACCGCTGCCGTTCCGGACCGCCGCTGGACCCGCAGGTTATTTAAGTCATTTGGGGGGGGGGTTCGGGAGGGTGGGGGATTTAATTTAAAGGGTCGGGGGTGGGTTTTAGGGGGTTTTAGTGTGCCGGCTCACGATTCTAACGATTTATAACGATAAATCGTTAGAATCTCTATTGTTTTGTGTTCCATAACGGTTTAAGACGATATTAAAATTATCGGATGATAATTTTAATAGTCCTAAAACGATTCACATCCCTAATAATTACACAATGTTGGGTTCCATATTAGTTGCTACAACCCAAGAAAGAGATCTAAGAGTCATAGTGGATAACACATTGAAATCATCAGTTCAGTGTGCTGCGGCAGTCAAAAAAGCAAACAGAATGTTGGGAATTATTAGAAAGGAAATGGTGAATAAAACGGAAAATGTCATAATGCCTCTGTATCGCTCCATGGTGAGACCGCACCTTGAATACTGTGTACAATTCTGGTCGCCGCATCTCAAAAAAGATATAATTGCGATGGAGAAGGTACAGAGAAGGGCTACCAAAATGATAAGGGGAATGGAACAGCTCCCCTATGAGGAAAGACTAAAGAGGTTAGGACTTTTCAGCTTGGAGAAGAGACGGCTGAGGGGGGATATGATAGAGGTCTTTAAGATCATGAGAGGTCTAGAACGGGTAGATGTGACTCGGTTATTTACTCTTTCGGATAGTAGAAAGACTAGGGGGCACATTTAAAACTAATCGAAGAAAGTTCTTTTTCACTCAACGCACAATTAAATTCTGGAATTTGTTGCCAGAGGATGTGGTTAGTGCAGTTAGTATAGCGGTGTTTAAAAAAGGATTGGATAAATTCTTGGAGGAGAAGTCCATTACCTGCTATTAAGTTCTCTTAGAGAATAGCCACTGCCATTAGCAATGGTTACATGGAATAGACTTAGTTTTTGGGTACTTGCCAGGTTCTTATGGCCTGGATTGGCCACTGTTGGAAACAGGATGCTGGGCTTGATGGACCCTTGGTCTGACCCTGTATGGCATTTTCTTATGTTCTTATGTTCTTCTTATGTTCTTATCTCTCTACTTCTTGTAGATTCTGCAGAAAGGATGCTCCAATCCACATCCAGCAAAATAAAATCTCCAATGTGCAACATTTCTCCCGTCTCTCCCACCTTTTGAATGTCTTGGATGAGTTCTCTGTCCAGTTCTTCTATTTGAGTTGGTGGCCTGTAGATCACCCCAGTAAAAATGGAAGCACCATCTTCTTTTTTTAGGACAGCCCATAATGCTTCTTCTCTACACAATGTCCCTTGCAATTCAGTTGTTTGGATATTGTTTTTGTCCTTTCTTAACAAGTTATAGCCCGGGATGGTCCTATCCCAATCATGAGAATCCTTGAACCAGGTCTCTGTATCAGCAACAATGTCCAAGTCCGCCTCCACCATAAGGACCGCGGGTCTGGGATTTTGTTGACCAGACTATGAGCATTTGTAATTAAAGCTTTCTAGCTGCTCTTCCTAGACACCTTTTCTTCTTTTTTGATTAAAAACCAAAACAATGTTGATGTCACTAGGTTACCAGATTGCAATGTTGGGCCAGCTCATGCCTGTTACGTTTACCACATAAGCAGAGTGGTGGGATCACTTTTTAAATAATTTTACACTTTGGGCTTCTTTTATCAGATTTATGTTCTGAAGAAATAACAATTAGGATATTGGACTGGAGCCCTGGCTGTTTGATATAAAGGCTTTCTGTCATTAAAAGAGCTGATGCAGGACCAGCGGCTGGGGCACATGGGAGGAGCGCCAGGGCCATAGACGTGACTCCATAGAAAAAAGTGAAGGGGAGCAGAAAGCAGGGAGTCCTCTTGCAATTAATTTCTGAAAACAAAGTGTTACGCCCGTCAGTCGCAGACGGCTGCGACCGCTGTTGCTCACCTCTTTCTTCACTTCCCTGGCTCCGTGGGGTAGACTGGCAGCCTCCGCCAGCTGCCGACGACCTGCCTACCGCTCCCAAGCCTCCCAGAGCGGCACAGACGCCGATGACCGCCATCTTGTCATCAGAACCCCTTAGGTGCACACGCGCGTGCATGGGCCAGTCTTAAGCACGTCATGGCGGGAACCTCGGGGGCGTCCCCTCCGGATGATGTCACCTCTGCTGGCCCTGCCTACTGACGACTTGGCAAAGAGATCCCTCCTTGCTAAATCTGCCTCGCCCCAGAGGACTCTGCGTTCCAGTTCCTGCTTCCTGGCGTAAGATGTCTCAGGTACCCGCTCCTCAGGGGCCCTCTCCACGTCTTGGCTATCCGCTTCTCGGAGGGCCTACGCTTGGGACTTCTGCCTACCCCATTCCCCGGGGCTTCCCTGGAACCAACACTACTCTCTTCATGAGTACCCCGCTCTGTGGACTACTTCCTGTTCTACCAAGGACCTCTCTGGTGTACCCCGCTTCCCGGACCATTACCATCCTTACGGAGGACTCCTTTGGATGTATCCCACTCTGCGGGCCATTACCAACTCTACTACGGACCTCATCAGTGTTCGCTGCTCTGCGGACAGCTATCATCTCTACTGAGGACTTTCACCAGTGTACCCCACTCCGCGGACCATTACCATCTCTACTAAGGACCTCATCAGGCATACACCGCTCTGCGGACCACTATCATCTCTACTGAGGACCCTCTCCAGTGTACTCCGCTACATGGACCTTTACCATCTCTACTAAGGACTTCCCCAGTGTTCCATGCTCCGCGGGCCACTACCATCTCTACTGAGGACCCTCTCCAGTGTACTTCGCTACATGGACCTTTGCCATCTCTACTAGGACTTCCCTGGTGTACCACGCTCCGCGGGCCACTACCATCTCTACTGAGGACCTCATCGGTGTACCCCACCTTGCGGACCATTACCAACTCTGTGGAGGTATCCCCTCTGGGTACTCCACATTCCACTGACCCTGTGCCTCTGGGTCTGTGTGACCTCCTCTCTGGCACCCCTCACTCCTCAGGTGGTGTCACTCTCTTTCTTTAAGAAAGACTATAGACTAATACTGTGTCTGACCTCAGCTGAGACCTCGCCTCCCGATGGTGAGGCTCACGGGGCTCCTCCCTGTGAGCGGTACCATCCCTCACCTCGGCCCAGGGTCCACATACCACTAACCCCAACACAAAGTGTCCCTGCATATGGATCAGAGCCGGTGAGAAACTGACAGCACCTGAGTTAATTGTGCAAAGACCATTAATTGTTAGTTTTTCATTATTTGAGCGCTGCGAACTGGAATCCTATGCTGAGAAAGCTTCTACTGGAGCGACAAAACTGAAGCATGCAGGTGCCTTCTTCAGGTGGGATCTCGGAACAGCACTTGGCAGTCTTTGTGAAGAGAAAGCAATAATATGGCCAAGGGGAGTGCTCAGATCAGGATGTGAGGGGCCTCAGGACCCTGCCCTGAAGAGGTCAAACTTCCGCTCGCTCAGCTTCGCCCTCCCCAGCTACAAGCGTAAGCATCTGAATAAATTCCATCTCACAGGTTCACCGCCCTCGTACAAAACATTTAGATTCTGTTTCTGTGGTTACAACTTCGGGATATTTTAATTATCTCCACTCTGCAAAAGGCACAAAAGATTTAATTAAATCTTAGGGATAACCCTGGAATTAAATTTAGATTTCTCTACAATGTTACTTCTTCATTAACCCAAGCTTAACATAAAACATTAATAAGTGTTTTGATCTATAGTTTTATTTGTATTTTAAAGATGTACTTGGATCCATTGTTATTGTATTTTAGCTTATGTTCAGACAGATTTTTATATTTTAGATGAACCGTTTTAAAAGTTACCCTTCTTTTATATGCAAATGTAGTAACTAACTAACCTTTGATTTATGTTGTAAACCGACGTGATATGTATCAACATGAATGCCAGTATACAAAAATCACTAAATAAATAAATAAATAAAGTCTTCAATCAGAGTTTTTAACTCATTCTAGTGCAGGATGGAGATTCACACAGAAAAGGGCTCTCCAGTCGCCACCTATCATCTTGCAATGGAAAATGAAGTCAGAGGCCCAGCTTTCTTTTAAAGCTGCACTTAGAGATTACAAGATTTCAGAACAACCTGGAAAGATTAAGCAAGTGCATGTTATGTGCTCCTTGTTCAGGGAACATCACTTGAGGGGTAGCGCAGGATGGGACATAGGGCGGTCTTCTCCCTAGCTAGCCCCCTTCCCCGCAGTTTGGGCCTTTGGATACTAAAGGCCACTAGGAGTCCAGTGCAGTGGCAGTACATGGGAAGTCTGAGAACAGGCTGGATCAGGCAACACAATGAACAGTCTTGGTTAGGCGAAGATGTGGACAGGTTGACCCAGGCAAGGCTGTGGACAGGTTGACCCAGGCAACGCTGGGAACAGGCTGGTCAGGTCTGGAACAAGGGTGGGTCTAGGAGCAGGCAGAGGACAGGGACTGGGACAGGACTCAACAATACCAAACAAGGACAGGGCAGGACCAAGACAGTACAGGACTGGAACAAGACTAACAAAAAAAGGACTGGAACACAGAATGAATACACCCAAAGACAGCTAAACAGAAGGCCCATAGGCCACTAGATTGCAGAATAAGGCCAGATAGGCCACAAGACAGACAAGGCAAGAAGTGAGATGGCCACAAGGCAAGGCAAGGCAAAGAGAGAGAAGGCTGGATGGCCACAAAGCAAAACAAGGCCAGGAATGTGAAGGCCAGATGTTCGCAAGGCAAAGCAAGGCTAGGAGTAAGAATGTCCGAAGGCCGCAAGGCTAGAAGCAGAAGGCCACAAGGCAGGACTAGGAGCAGAAGGCTACAAGGCAAGGCTAGAAGAAAAATAGCAAGAAAGACAGAGGCCAGGACAAGAATCCAAAAGTAATTCCATGAACCGACAAGTGCTAAGGCAGGGCTGGATTACATAGGGCAGCGACCAGGGCGTGGTGAGAACAGAGAGCAGAAGCTTAGCCAGCCTGGAGAGTATGAGGTCCTCTGGTGGAGGGGAGGCTGGCAAGGCAGGCTGAGTCATGAGACCAGGGAAGAGATGGTGAGGACCGTTCTGAGTGGGGTTCACTAGAAGTCTCTGCTGGTAGGGAGGCGTCATAGTCAAGGTACGGTGAGGCTGCATAGTAGCTGAAATCAAAACAGTGCATTTAGTTTATTTGCGGACACAGCACAATTAATTAAAAATGAATTAAAAGAGCAGTCCATTGTAGGCCAAAAAGCATTTCCATTGGAGACTTAGGACCTGACAGAGGTATTACAGAACAGCCATATGCTCTCTCTTACCCGAAAGATTTTACAGGAAACTAAAGAAGCCATTGCTCTTGCTTCACATGTGAGCACAAGTTGTAGCCATAAGCTGGATATCCACTGGCCGGTACAGATCATTAGATCATTTGTAATCACAGAGCAAGAAAATAAGTTTGTACTAGGGACGTTGTCACTTATTTTGATACCTTTGGGTCCCTAATATTGTGATCTGTGCTCACAGTACCCGAACAAGTAGCCAGATCCTGCGTGGAGTTAATGACGGCAGATCACAACTTCTCAGTCCACCTCTAGTTCATGCATGGCTCTTTGGTGCTTTTTCATTTATGGGGTCTCTGTGACTCCTTCTCAGGATCCAATCCAGCTGATCATCCAGATTCTGAATAAGAGTCAGAGAGAGAACAGAAGGAAAACAGCTCTACAAGTTAAGTTGCGGTGTGGGCTCCTGGGAGCCTCCATGCTCTGATTTAAAGCTTCTCCTTTACTGCTGTGTTTTTCAGGGTAAATTCCTCCCTCTACACCTGCTTTTGTGTTTTTATGTCACATTAAACATATATTCCATGAGAATTAAGCTCAGGGTGACGCTTATTCTTCTGATCTTTTAGAAGGTGAGATCCAGGCACGGGTTGGCTAAAACAGGAACACTCTTGACTTGGAACAGGATCACTTGGACATCCAACATGCACCAGGAACTGAGAACCAGCAACCCATGCTGGTCTCTGAGGTAGCCCTCCGGCCACTCATAAAGCCCTTTCGGACTGCAGCTTGGAAACAGTTTGAGTGTGAGGACAGACGGAGAGAGAGGACTCGAAGATGAGTCTGGAGTCATGGACAAGACGCTAGAGACTGAAGACCTGGACATGACAAAGACTAAAGCTTGGCTTCAAACAGGAACAAGATGAGGGCTTGGAACAGGCAGGTGGCTGGAACAAGAACTCCAGAGACCAGGAACAGGACTCAGGACTTGGATTTGGAATTCTGACTCAGACTCAGGAAGCTTGGAAGAGTCTCTGAAGACTTGACCCAGCGACAAAGACTTGGAGAGGGCTCTGAAGATTTGGACGCAGGAACCAGGAGACCAGGAACAGAAGACTACAAGAAACAGGAGACCTTGAAAGACCGGTAACCATGGGGCATCTTTGTGAAGGCCTGGAGCAATGGGGGACGTGGCCTTTTAAAGGCCCGAAGCAATGACATCATCAGGAGAAGCTTGAGCAGGGGTGCGCACATGCTCCTAGGGAATACAGCACGCCACATCAAGGAAAGTCGGCGGTGTTTCAGGCCGCACAAGAAGCATGGGCAAGATTAGTGGCATTTCACTGCCGCTTGGAACAGGCGGCAGCGACTCCAGCTGCAGAGAGCAGCGGCACACAGGCAGCAATACAAGGCCGCAAAAGGAGCAGAGCCGGCATCTGGCCGGCAGTGGTGAGTGAGACCACTCGCAGGGGTCCTCCCGCGAGCGGTATCGCAACAGAAATGCTAAAAGAAATTAGGGAAGCTAACAAAATCAGCAGCACAGTAATAACGGGAGATTCAATTACCCGGGTACTGACTGGTGAATGTCACATCAGGACATGCTAGAGAGGTAAAGCTCCTCGATGAAATAAATGACCAATTCATGGAGCAGCTGGTACAAGAACCAACAAGAGGGGAAACTATTTTAGACCCAGTCCTTAGTGGGACACAGGATTTGGTGAGAGAGGTAACAGTGTTGGAGTCACTTGGGAATAGTGATCACATTATCATCAAATCTGACTTAATAACTGGAGGGAGGACACCAAAGAAATCTACTGCAACAGCATTTAACTTTCAAAAAGGTGACTATGATCAAATAAGGAAAATGGCTTGGGAAAAACTGAAAGGAGCAACTGCAAAGGTTAAGAATTTACATCAGATAAAGATATCGTTTAAAAATTCACTAAAACTAATCTTCAACAAAATAAATGCATGAGAGATTCTCAGATTGATTATCACCAATATAAATCTCTGAAAACGTATTCAAGCAATCTTTATATCCAACAAAATATCTTTATATCCAGAAAAAATCAAGATATTGTAGAATGATCTTCATACTGGATATCATCAGTAATCGGTGTATTTGCTACTGCACTCAAATACCATCTGCCTTATGCATAATCATTGGTCACAAGTCATAAGTCATGTTTGAAAAATCACCTTGAGTGTTTTAGATTTTTATATGCAATTAAAATCAACAAATCTGAACTTATCTTCACAGCCATGAGGGTCTTCTTATACCTTCAATCGATACAAGAAAATTCAGCAATATTTGCAAAACATTGCAATAGTGCCCAGAATAATTCAACAAGCTTCTCCAGAAGGTCCCAAAAAATCCCAAATCAGCCTCTGACTTGGGAAACCTCTAGGTGGCTTCAATTGAAGAGGCTGATTTGTTTCCATCACTTTTTTATACATCTGTAAGAATCTGGGTCAGATCTTTGGAATTCTGCTTTACATTTACAGGATTGTATTGATTAGTTAAGTTCAGTAAAGAAGAATTTAAAATTCTCCATGACTTAGCACTATCAGACTTGAAGCAGGGCAGCAGATCTTTGGCTGAATTCACCATAGAATTCAAGACTCTTGCGGCAGAACTCCGCTGGGACCCCAAATGTCTCAAGACACTCTTCTGCAGAGGCCTGGATACCCGTTTGAAGGATGAGCTGGCCGCTCGCCAGACACCTGAATCGCTGGACGAATTAGTAGCCTTGGCTACTCGGATTGATCATCGACTCCGGGACAAGGTGAAGGAACTCCGGCCTAAGGTGTTACCAGGGTTGAAACAGGCTGGTGCTACCAATGCACCTCAGATGGTTCCAGTAACTTCTGCTGCTGATATAGATGAACCGATGCAACTTGGTCATGGACACTTGACCTCCAAGGAGAGAAGATTTTGGAAGAAATGCGGCCTATGCATGTACTGCGGTCAGCCCGGCCATGATGTCTCTACATGCTCCATTTTGTCCGATAAATGGATGGGCCTAAGTCCTGTAGGAAGACTGTTCTTAGGCCTTACTGCGTCCTCTCTGCCGCTATCTCTCCCAGTCTCCTTAACCTACGGACCAGTAAAGGTTCAGACTCCTGCTTTGGTAGACTCGGGGGCAGGAGGCAACTTCATTTTTAGACATTTAGTGGAATACTTGAGGATTCCTCTCATCAAATTAAAAGATCCACTACTGTTATCCTCTATTCACGGGGAGCCATTACCGGGCAACATAACTTGCGAAACCGTACCAGTTACTCTTCGCACCGGAGCACTCTATACAGAATCTATCTCCTTCTTTGTACTAGAAAAGGCTATGCATCCTAACGTCCTAGGGTTACCCTGGCTGCAAGTGCACCAACCCCAATTTGACTGGGCCTCCCTGGATCTTTCTTGCTGGGGCCCAGAATGTCATGGAAGATGCCTTAATGAAAATTTGCCTATTATTTGCATGCCTACTACTCCAGCAAGGCCAGGACTACCACCTCCAGATCCATCCTTCGGAAATGTACCCTCCAAAGAGGCAGCTGGTGTACTTTCCCCACATGGACACTGCGATGGTGCCATGGGTTCAGGAACCAATACTGGGCTACTAGAAGGACAAGTATACCCTCTCTCAGTTCTTGAAAAGGAGGCGATGTTGGAAGATGTGCCTAATGAGCCACAGCTCATAATTGACCCGAAGAAAATCCTCTTAGCTACCACTCAATCTGTACCTATCGTTAAGACTGTCATTTCAAAGAATCTCAGGAAGAAGGTGCTTTTTTGGGTGCACGATTCCAAACTGGCTGGCCATCCTGGTCAATGCCGAACCCTGCTCAAGATACAGGAGCTGTATTGGTGGCCTACTTTAAAAAAGGATACCTATTCCTATGTAGCGTCCTGCACCAACTGTGCTAAGAACAAACCTGCTTCTGGACAACCATGGGGCCAGATGCAACCTCTGCCAGTTCCGGATTGGCCCTGGTCGCACATCACTACTGACTTTGTAGTCGATTTACCTACTTCCAGAGGAATGAACACCATCTGGGTGATAGTGGATCGATTTAGCAAGATGGCACATTTCGTGGCGCTCCTTGGCATACCTTCCGCCTTGGAGCTTGCTAAGCTCTTCATACAGCACATATTCCGCCTCCATGGCCTACTTTCACACATCATATCTGACCATGGATCCCAATTCACGGTATGATTCTGGAGGGCCTTGTGTAAATTGTTTGACATCACTCTGGACTACACCTCAGCTTACCACCCGCAGTCGAATGGCCAGACGGAACGGATGAATCATACAATGAAGCAGTTCATTCAAGCCTATGTAACGTCCCGACAGAATAACTGGGCTGAATTGCTTCCATGGACTGAATTCGCCATCAACTCTCATCCAGCAACATCTACTGGGAAGTCACCTTTTGAAGTGGTCTTCGGACGTTCTCCAACATGACCACTTCCACTGAAGCTCTCAGTGATGTCCCCAGCAGCTCAATCCACTGCTGATGATATCCATAAACCAAGGGTTCAGACAAAGGACATGCTAATCAAAATGAGTAACTGTGTTAAGAAGTACTACAATGTGCACCTTGCACCAGCTCCAGTCTTCAAACCAGGAGATAAGGTCTGGTTGTCAACCAAGCACCTCAGACTCAAACTACCCTCCTCTTGATTTGCTCCTCATTACGTAGGACCAATCCCAGTCCTTCAACATATTGGCAATGTCACCTATCATCTGAAGTTACCATCTGGGCTCAATATTCATAACGCCTTCCAAGTTTCATTGCTAAAACCATTTATACTCAGCGAATTCTCTTCCAAAACTCAAGAATCACCTGTCATCAATGCAGAAGACGACTTAGAATACAAAGTCGAAGAGGTTCTGGATGTTCGTAAAACAGGAAAGACTTTTGAATACCTTCTCAAGTGGGAAGGGTTTGGCCCCAAAGAAAACTCTTGGGAGCCTCAGACCAATATCTTGGATAAAGAGATGCTTCATCAGTTCCACCTCACGCCTCCTTCAAAACCTAAGCTTGGTAACCGAAAAGGAGATCGCCCTTTGAAGGGGGGTACTGTTGCGACCTTCGCTGCCCAAGGTCTTCACTCCGCCCTCTTTACCTCTGTGGCGACTCCCTCCAGGTCTGAAGGATGGCTGGCTGCCGCGGCGTCTCCCTGCCATCTCTCTCCGGCATCCCTGGGCCGGCTCGACACTGCAGATCTGCCATGTTGCCTGAAGCCTAGGGCGTGCACGCGCGCGCTCTGAGTGAAGTACCAGCAAGGGCGTGAACCTCAGGGGCGTCCCCTGAGATGATGTCATCCGCTTCCAATATTTAAAGGTCTCTGATATCACTACTAGTTGAGTTAGCAAGGGCTAAGGTTCAGATTGGGTTCCCTGCCTAAGCTACTCTGCCTCCTCGGACTTACCAGAGGTACCCGCTCCTCAGGGACCTCGCTCTCTCTCTTTGCCTTTCAGGTTACAGACAGGTACCGGTACTCGCTCTTTGAGGGCCTTCGTTCCTGACTATCTGCTGATTCTCATCTACCTGGAAGTCATAATTATCTCTATCATTGTGAGTTACCATCGCTCTCTCAGAGCTTTCCCTGGAACCAGGTACTTGCTCCTCGAGGGCCTAACCCTTTCCAGCTCCTGAGCTCCCTGAGACCAATATGTCAGTATTGTCATCTAGTTCTTTTTATGAACTCTGCATACCCTGCCTACTCACTGTCTACAGTTTCTCAACAGCTCAGTCATCCAGGGATTGCTGTTATGGTATCTGAGGGACTTTAGCCCTACCGGGCACCTCTGGTGGTTTCAAGACCTCTGGTGGTTTCAAGACCTGTTTAATAAAAGAACTAGTGTGTGTCTGTCTCCATACTCTAAGCCTAGCCGGTGGTCCCTCTCGGGATCTTCCCCCGGGGGCGTTGGTCATCTGCCACCGGCCCAAGGATCCACTTACTACTATCTCTGGCAGTCTATAACAACAGATTTTAAAGTCCACCTACGGAATACATCAGATTGACACCCCTATCTGATTTCTCCTCCCACCAGCATAGCGGATCATGACAGGAACCTGCATGGAGTGGCAGTTACAATCCTAAACAGAAGATGAAGGGGGAACCTGCATGGAGCGGCAGTTTCAATCCTAAACAGAAGATGAAGGGGGAACCTGCATGGAGCGGCAGTTACAATCCTAAACAGAAGATGAAGGGGGAACCTGCATGGATCGGCAGTTACAATCCTAAACAGAAGATGAAGGGGGAACCTGCATGGAGCGGCAGTTACAATTCTAAACAGAAGATGAAGGGGGAACCTGCATGGAGCGGCAGTTTCAATCCTAAACAGAAGATGAAGGGGGAACCTGCATGGACAGGCGTTTACAATCCTAAACACTTCAAAGCAGATTACATTCAGGTGCTATAGGTACTATTATATCTTCATTTACAAAATGTCCTAAAATCTGACAGGTCAATTTTAAAAGTGTTGCATGTGCAAAAATGCCCACACAAGCTGTGTGTGGGCAATGTGGATTTTAAAAAGCCACAAAATACACGCATATGTACCCAAGCGTGCGTGAGGAATAATGGGCAGAAAAGGGGTGGGACCTGGGCATTCCGGGGCGCATAACTCAAATCCGCAGCACGCATACGCTAGATATCCACGGAACTTTACTGCTGCTTCTGCTCACAGGACAGGGTGAGGGGTCTCGGTCAGGATGGAGAACTGAAAGATCTCGCTATTAACAAACTGGTGGACTAATTGGAAAACAGGGAATGTGCCTGGCGCGAGCAGGTTCTAAAATTCACTGACTTATGTACGCAAAAGCCAATAAAGCCCTATTTAAGACACACGTGCTATGTTCGAGTAATCTCTTAAAATTAGGAGCATACTTACGTGCGGTTGGTGCATTTTAAAACACATACGCGCCGACCACTGACCCGACTGCCCGCTGGGGTCTGGAGCCAGCAACCGGGAGCCTGCCACCGCTACCAGGCCCGAAGCCCTGTGACCAGGCCCAAAGCCCAGCCGACCCAGCCCGAAGCCCGTGACCAGGCCCGAAGCCCATGATCAGGCCTCGAAGCCCAGCCGACCAACAGACCCTACGACCGGGACACCAACGACTCCGCCCCCGGCTTCCATCATGGCCTACCTCATGGTGACTTCATCAAAAGCGACGGCGATGTCATCGGAGCAACAGTGAGACCCCACTTAAACAGCGGCAGTCACCAGGCATCCCGCGCCTGGCATTGTGCGCATGAAGGAGCGCAACAAAGGAGCCTGCCCCTTTGTGCGCCCCTTCGTGCGCTCCAAGAAGACAAATACCAGCCATCATTCCACTCTTTCACGAAATCACGCCCCCCAGCTACATCAAAGAACAACCTCTCTCCCAAATCCCAGATCCACTGTCTTCCAAACCCACCTCCCAAACCTCCAAGCCAGCCTTACCCCCCACACCTAGACTAACATCGGGAGACACCTCTCACACTGAATCAATGCACTAAATCCACCCACCCCAATACTGCCCTCTCCCTCAAACAACACCATGCATACCTACCCCAAACTATCCCCACACAACTACAATTGCACCACACTCAAACGACACTACATCCCCCCGCGCCCAAGATGCCTCACCACCATCCCCACCAACCACAACGCTCACCTGACAGCACTCTCAATCTTAACTCTGCTTCTCATCAATGCCCAATCCATCTCCAAAAAAATTCCCATTCTACACGACCTCCTAATAGACAACCACCCTAACATCCTATGCATCACTGAATCATGGCTCAAAAAATCAGACACAGCTTTAATCAACCAACTTCCGCACTCAACATACAACATCATCTCCCTACCCAGACCATAAAAAAAGGAGGTGGACTCCTCCTTCTGGCCCTTAAAAAACTCAACCTCACGGGGAGAGAAGGGTGAGAGGAGACCGCGCTCTGAGGTTAAAAAAACTGCTTGCCTGTAAGCCCTGCTTCCGGGGGTGTCTAAACCTTGACGGTGTAGTGAGAAAGAAAACTGAGGGCAGTGGGCGGAGCCCCGGACTGGAAGGAGGAAGCAGCTGCCTATAAGAACAGCTAACAAGCGACCAGAAGCGGGAGAGAAGGGTGAGAGGAGACCACGCTCTGAGATTTAAAAAACTGCTTGCCTGTAAGCCCTGCTTCCAGGGGTGTCTAAACCTTGACGGTGCAGTGAGAAAGAAAACCGAGGGCAGTGGGCAGAGCCCCGGACCGGAAGAAGGAAGCAGCTGCCTATAAGAACAGCTAACAAGCGACCAGAAGCAGGAGAGAAGGGTGAGAGGAGACCGCGCTCTGAGATTAAAAAAACTGCTTGCCTGTAAGCCCTGCTTCCGGGGGTGTCTAAACCTTGACGGTGCAGTGAGAAAGAAAACCGAGGGCAGTGGGCGGAGCCCCGGACCAGAAGGAGGAAGCAGCTGCCTATAAGAACAGCTAACAAGTGGCGCGCAGCAGAGCCGGCGCGTCGCTGAAGCCGCGCGCACTAAAGGGGCGCACGCTTTCATCGGACTCTGCCGGACTCCGCCGGACACAGCTACAGCCATTGCTCCAGGTACTATTTAAATTCTATTTTTTCGATGGACTCGACTCTCTCCCTTCTGCTTATCTCCTATTAAAACGAGTGGTAATAGTGAGACACAGTGACTGCCTATGAAATTGAGTATACAGCATGCCAGCCAAGAGGAAAGGCAGGGTTAGGGTTTTTCCTGCCTTACACTCCCCCCTACCGTCACCTATCCAACAGGCAATCACTAATTTTTTAGTCTCACCTATCTCTCAATCCCAGAAGGCCGAGGAACCTGGTGAGCTGGGTAGTGTGGGAGGACTGCCCATTTCTGCAGAGGAGGCATCTCTAAGTCCTAATATTGGACTTCCTCCAGTTCAAAGAAAATCTGGATTAAGCAACGATTCAGTCCCAAATGAAATCAGTGACCCCCTGGATACAGCTGGAAGTATTTCAACTCCTGCTGCAGTACAGGAGGTTTCAGGGTCTTCCTCTGATGCTGCTTTGACATCCAGCAGTAAAGAAGTTGTGTTGCTTAAACGCCCTGAACTGGTAACTTTGGATACTATATGGGAAATGGTTGCAGTAATGTCCCTCAATATTAAAGCTTTAGAAGGGAAAATGGACATGTATAATTCAAGATATACCCAGGATTTGGTTCAAACTCAAGAACATCTCAAAAGATCTGATGAAAGAATTGCTCAAATGGAAAATAATGGTGTGAAATATCAGGAATTTAATATTGCCGTGGCAAAGGATAGAGAACAAATTGCAGTTAGATTGGAGGCCCTAGAGAACACTACCAAACGCTTTAATCTGCGTATTATAAATTTTCCCAGAGTGACAGGGGAACCTCCCCTAATCACTCTAATTTTTTCCAAGAAGCGCTTGGTATTGTCCCTGGGGAAGCACCAGTTGTGAACAACTGTTATTTCCTTCCGAAGTCAACTAGGAATAGGAATATGTCCCAAGAGATGTTTCAGGGAGATCTTACGAGATTTCTTGAAGATTCTAATGTAAAAGTAATTGACTGGGGTACTCTTCTAGTTACCTTTTTCACTGTAAATGATCTGAATAAGATCATGAAAAAGTACTTTAATAAGTTTCCTGTCTCATTTATGGAGAAACCAGTAAAAATTTTTCCCGATTTAGCAGTTGCAACACAACATAGGCGAAATACTTTTTTGTCTTTTCGCCAAGATGTGTTGTCACTGGGCTTTTCATATAAATTGCGGTTTCCCTGTAAATGTTATATTAGTAAAGAGGAAGAGTCTTATATTTTTTTCATCCCTGAACAGTTAAAATCATTTCTTGAACAAAAGATGAGACAACAACCTGCAGCATCCTCCCCTATAGACCAAATAGGGTAACAAGTTAAAATAGAGATAGTTATTACCACGTATGTCATGAATTTAATTTGCAATTTCCTGTTTTCTCCCGCTTGTCTTAGATGGAGATTAAGCATCTCCCCTTTTGTAATGACACTGAATAGGTTGGAATCTTTTTAGGTTTGTGTAAAAGAATTATGTTTAAAAAATATTCTTGATATCCATACTATGTATTTCCTAATACAATGCATATAAAAATTGTATTTGAAAATTATAAATAAAGTATTAAATTAAAAAAACCAAAACTCAACCTCACTTGCATCCCCATCAACATATCCCCTCCCCTAGAAATAGGCCTCTTTAAATCTAAAAACCTCCAAATTCTCCTGATATACGCCCCTCCAAAATGCCTAGATCACAATCTACCCTCCGACCCGGACCTCCGCCTCCGAGCCGAGAAAACCAATTAGAAGAATCAAGGCAGGGCAGGACAGCCAATCAGCGGACAGCCCCGATTGGGATTTAAATCTTCAGCGCCGCCAGCCAGCTCCTCTTCCTCCGGCGAATCGGCAAGTGAAGCAGGCCTGCGCACTTGGCGCCACAGACTCACCGGGGTAAGGCCTATTAAATTTCACTTACCCCAGTCATCGCCACCGACGCCGACCGCGAGGCAGCCCTTGCCTTCCGCCCAAGGTCTACCCTCCGACCCGGGCCTCCGCCTCCGAGCCGAGAAAACAAATTAGAAGAATCAAGGCAGGGCAGGACAGCCAATCGGGGGACAGCCCCAATTGGGATTTAAATCTTCAGCGCAGCTAGGCGCCAGGGGCCAAGCGTCGCGCGCCGAAGGGGAGCGACAAAGGGGCAGGCGAAAAAGGGGCAGGCGCCGAAGGAGCGCGACAAAGGGGCAGGCCCCTTTGTGCACCCCTTCGTGCAGCCCCCCAGGGCAGCCCCATCCTCTCACCCGGAGCAGTGTTAGAAAGCATTCTCCCCAGCTCTCCTCAGACTAACTACTATCCCTCCAGTGCCAGTGCTGCCGTTGCCAGCAATTTTATTTTTTTTGCTATCGTCTGCCCTGCGCTGTCGGCGCTGACCCGCCGGGGTCCTGGGCTCCAACACTCATCTTATCAGTCTCCAGCACTCATCCTACTTGTCTCCAGCACGCATCTAACTGCATCCAGCATTCATCAGACCAGCCTCCATCATTCATCTAACTTCATCCAGCATTCATCAGACCAGCCTTCTTCACTCATCCTTCCAGTCTCCAACACTCATCTTACCAGTCTCCAGCACTCATCCAACTTGTCTCCAGCACACATCTAACTTCATCCAGCACTCATCCTCCAGCCTCCTGCACTCATCCAACCAGCCTCCACCAATCATCCTTCCAGTCTCCAGCACTCATCTAACTTAATCCAGCATTCATCAGACCAGCCTCCTGCATTCAACTAACTTCATCCAGCACTCATCCTCCAGCCTCCTGCACTCTTCCAACCAGCCTCCACCAATCATCCTTCCAGTCTCCAGCACTCATCTAACTTAATCCAGCATTCATCAGACCAGCCTCCTGCATTCATCTAACTTCATCCAACATGCATCCTACCAGCCTCCTGCACTCATCCAACCAGGCTCCACCACTCATCTAACTTTCATCCAACATTCACCCCAAGAAATTAAGACTTATCTTTCTAACAACCAGCTCTCCGGTTACATTAAGCCATAATGCCTCTTACTCTCCCAATACCAATCCTCCAGCATAGGACCATCTTCACAGAAAATCCTTCCATGATCTCACGTCCACACACCTACAAATCCCTCATTCCTATCATGATTTCCCCTATCACCCAAATTCTAGGCCTAGCTCTATTCTCCCTGATTCTATTCAATGCCCAATCTCTCACCAAGAAAACACTAATACTCAATGACCTTCTGCTGGACGCAAATCCGGACTTTTGCGCCATAACAGAAACATGGCTTAAACATACGGACACTGCACTAATAAATCAACTTCCAACACAAACCTACGATTTTTTCTCCATTCCCTGACAGAAAAAAAGGGGCCGAGGTATTCTCCTAGCAGCCAAAAAAGATCTGAGACTCGCTCAACATCCAGTTAAATCACCCGCTAAAATTGAAACAGGCCTTTTCAAATCAGACCATCTGCAAATCCTTCTAGTCTATGCCCCTCCAGGCCTTCTAGAATCTGACGCCTCACCCATTCTGGAATTAACAGCATCACACCTAAATCTGGAGTCCCCAGCCATAATCCTTGGAGATTTTAACTTACATGTCGATGACCCCATTCTCTCAACCAACTGCGAAACATTCTTATCCGCCATGTCTGCCATGGGATTCAAGCAGATAATCAACAAACCCACCCATAGAGCGGGTCACACCTTGGATCTCATTTTTGTGAACTCAGGCATCTCACACTCAACACAACCTGTCTGCAAACCAGTCCCTTGGTCAGACCATGCATTAATCTCCACCAGCATGTCACTAGCACAAATGAGCAAAAAACACTTCCCTCAACCACATTTTACTTACAGGAAATCTTGCTCCTCCGATGACCTCCACAAACACTTAGTCTCAGAACTCCCTCTCATAGATGTCTCCACTCCTAATTCAGCCATTCACTCCTGGTCCAATAAAACAGAAAAGGCAGCTAACAAACTCTGTCCACTGGCTATAAAAAAAATCAAACACAACACGTCCAAAAAACAACCATGGTTTAACGAAGAACTTCAAAAACTCAAACATTCCCTTCGACAGAAAGAAAGCAAATGGCGTAAAGTACCATCATCGACCACCCTCTCTGCATACAAAATCGCCCTCCACCGATACAAGAGCTACACATTAAAGACTTCAACCCTAGCTACATCCATTCAAGTCTTTCATATACATCTGTAATTCAATCATCTTACAAAGAAACAAATAGAATCTGACACGAGAGTGCATCGTCTATTCCCTTTCTTACATTACTTTCCGACCCATGCATGAGACGAGGAAATGGGAGATGCACTATCGTTTTAGGGATATTATTTTCTATTTTGTAAGATAACTTCATTATGAATGTTTATGAAAAATGCACGAATGAACAGAAGCCAAGACTGAGGCCTTGATGACTGGCATTACTGCATACAAGTTTCTGCTT
Organism: Rhinatrema bivittatum; assembly: GCF_901001135.1. Taxonomy (NCBI): domain Eukaryota; kingdom Metazoa; phylum Chordata; class Amphibia; order Gymnophiona; family Rhinatrematidae; genus Rhinatrema; species Rhinatrema bivittatum. Next base: position 480,517,082 of record NC_042618.1, read on the forward strand.
ACTGATAGTTCAACCCCTCTTTGTGTGCTACCGTGTGCACAATATACGCACATGTGTTAGATGAATGCTGCATATGTACCAAGGACACTAGAACATAAAAACATGAGAGTCCATTCTCAAAGACCGAATGAGCAGATAACTGCTTCATTTTAACTGGATATCTTTCAGAAGACTTTCAGCCAAAGCTAACCATCTACATTTTCTGATTTTACGTATTTAAATGTCTCTTTGGGGCCATCCCTAAGGGAAGGCAAATTGCATTTATTTATTTATTTTATTTATTAACTTTTATTTACCGACATTCGTGCAGCACATCATGCCGGTTTACAATGAACTCAGGTGGAAAATACAGTGTAACGATAAAACAATATTTATAATAATGATAGTAAATAAATAACTGGCAATAACAATTAACAATGTGGGGATGGGGAAGAGAAGAGAACAAAGGCAGATATAGAGATGAGAAGTAAAGGAATGAAAACTATAGGAATAGAGGGAAACTATGTACAGATGACGGAGTGCACAGGTCTCATTACCTTGGGCCCTGTGCTTTGGGGGGGGGGGGGCCTGCACTTTTATCATCTCTCAGTTCCCTCCCACCATCAGAAGGGAAGCAGCACTTCTCACCTAGATCCCCTGGGTAAGTCTTCAGATTGAAGACAGCAGAGGAGGTGGCTGATGCTCTCCTTCTGATAGTGGAAGAGGATTGTATCCATGAGGCTGGAGGAGGGTTTCGAGAGGATCATACAGGGTGGCTTCCACACAGGCTGATTTGTCCCAGGCCCTAAATCCCCTCCTCCCCTAACAAGGTCAGCCCTGTGTTTCTTTCATATCCTCCCCCCCCCCCCCCCCCAAAACACACACACATATTTTGATCTTTAAGTCTTGCCTTCTGGGATTTTTTGCTACATACTGCACCATTTTAACAGCCCTTTTCTAGGTCAGCGACCTTCTGGTTTATAGGCAACAGCTCTATAAGATGAGAGTGGCTCCTGCTGGTCAAGCTCTCACCACTAGAAGGAGGTTCATCTCAGAAACATCTCTTGAAAGTGGGACATGCGAGTGATCACAGCTCCACACATCGAAAAGACGAGAGTGCATCCTGCTGGTCACGCTCTCACCACTAGAAGAAGGTTCATCTCAGAGACATCTCTTGAAAATGGGACATGTGAGTGATCACAGCTCCACACAACCAAAACACGAGAGCGCCTCCTGCTGGTCAAGCTCTCACCACTAGAAGGAGGTTCATGTCAGAGACATCTCTTGGAAGCCCGACAGGCGAGTGATCAGAGTTCCACACAATGTAAAATCTCACCTGCTGAAGCTTGTGCTGGATTTGGGCTGATTGAAATTAGCGTTGATCCAAGTTTTTGCCCTGTAGTCAAAACCTCAGTGACTGAATCTTCTGTTCTTCACAAATTGTTCTTAGCCATTTCTCGCTTTTGGCAGAAAACATTCGCACCCACCCTGGTTTTTGGCTCCACCTAAACCCACTCATTTTCCTTTCAATGTGAAGATGATATTACATAGCTGAGTAGACTTCTGTGTAAGAAACGGCTGAACTTCCTCATCTGAAGGATTAACGAGATCCTTTGGTGCCATTAAGCTCTTGCTATGATAGTGATAGGGGTAAAAGAAGACATTTTATTTATTTATTTGTTTACATTACGCTTTTCCACACTTCAGAGTGAATTACATTCAGGTACTGTAGGTATTTCCCTATCCCCACAGAGCTTACAATCTACGGGGGGGTCATTCATCATATCGCGTTAGGGCCTTACCGCACGTGTTACGACCCTAATGCCCATGATAATCCCATAATGCATGCGATAATTATCGCATCGCAAAATGCGTAATATAAACTTAAAAAATGTATTCAAGTGGGAGGAGTAAATGGAAATGAGGGCTGATTAACATTTTGTGTGTGTTACATTATCATGGGCTTTAACCTTTTTGCATTACGGCCGAGAGAGTGGGCAACTGATTTTTGAACTCTTTATACCACTATAAGTGGGGGCACCAGTAACTCGGGGTTAGGATTGTGGGGCGAGTTGGGGCTTAGGAGGCACTTTTACGTGCACAGTCATTTGTACAACCAGCACAGTTACTACCAGTGAAGATTTAAAGTGATGTGGAGGGATGAAAGGTGAAAGAAGAGTAGATTTGTACCATGGTCTCTCTAACTTGCTTGACTGCAGATCGGTAGAGAGAAGGTGGCACAAATCTTCTGTAACTGGGCTTTATCACAAGCACATAGGCGACTTGCAGCTAGTGCAGGCAAGGAAGGAGAACCCTCCCTCCCAGCTTTAACTCCCCATGGAGCTCGTCCTCGGGCTCCAGGCCTGACTCTAAGGACCAGCAGCCTGCCGCTGCCGCTGCCGCTGCTGCCACCGCACCTTTCCAGAGAATGCTGGCCTGTAAAGTGACAAATTACATTCTTCTAGGCAGTTCTAATTTATGCAAACAGCAAATGAATAGAAAGAGATTACCTTGGGACTCACTGAGCTCACAACACAAGCAAGGTCACTTTGTCTTGAAGTTGTTCACTGGCGTAGGGGGGCGAGCTACAAAGCGGCTTTTCTTTCAGATCAGCCATGCATGGCTTCTCCCGACAATTACCTTTGCAAGGGAAAGCTCCATCTCAGCGGCTGATGGGATCACCAACCCAGGCCCTGATTCTCTTTCCTCCCATTCTGCACTTTCTGAATCAGACCCTCAGTGTTTCAGAACTGCAGACTTTGGATCACATGCACCAAAGGGATTTTCCCATTTCAAGGGTAATTTTCAAAACCATTTACATACATATAACCTTGTTTAATATGTGTAAATGACTGTTCTAAAGTGACGCAGGCTCAGTGCATGTAAAAGTGCACCTGTAACCCAGTATCCTGTTTCCAACAGTGGCCAATCCAGGCCATAAGAACCTGGCAAGTACCCAAAAACTAAAGTCTATTCCATGTTACCATTGCTAATGGCAGTGGCTATTCTCTAAGTGAACTTAATAGCAGGTAATGGACTTCTCCTCCAAGAACTTATCCAATCCTTTTTTAAACCCAGCTATACTAACTGCACTAACCACATCCTCTGGCAACAAATTCCAGAGTTTAATTGTGCGTTGAGTAAAAAAGAACTTTCTCCGATTAGTTTTAAATGTGCCCCATGCTAACTTCATGGAGTGCCCCCTAGTCTTTCTACTATCCGAAAGAGTAAATAACCAAGTCACATCTACCTGTTCTAGACCTCTCATGATCTTAAACACCTCTATCATATCCCCCCTCAGTTGTCTCTTCTCCAAGCTGAAAAGTCCTAACCTCTTTAGTCTTTCCTCATAGGGGAGCTGTTCCATTCCCTTTATCATTTTGGTAGCCCTTCTCTGTACCTTCTCCATCGCAATTATATCTTTTTTGAGATGCGGCGACCAGAATTGTACACAGTATTCAAGGTGCGGTCTCATCATGGAGCGATACAGAGGCATTATGACATTTTCCGTTTTATTCACCATTCCCTTTCTAATAATTCCCAACATTCTGTTTGCTTTTTTGACTGCCGCAGCACACTGTACCGACGATTTCAATGTGTTATCCACTATGACACCTAGATCACTTTCTTGGGTTGTAGCACCTAATATGGAACCCAACATTGTGTAATTATAGCATGGGTTATTTTTCCCTATATGCATCACCTTGCACTTATCCACATTAAATTTCATCTGCCATTTGGATGCCCAATTTTCCAGTCTCACAAGGTCTTCCTGCAATTTATCACAATCTGCTTGTGATTTAACTACTCTGAACAATTTTGTGTCATCTGCATTATTATCTCACTCGTCGTATTTCTTTCCAGATCATTTATAAATATATTGAAAAGTAAGGGTCCCAATACAGATCCCTGAGGCACTCCACTGTCCACTCCCTTCCACTGAGAAAATTGTCCATTTAATCCTACTCTCTGTTTCCTGTCCTTTAGCCAGTTTGCAATCCACGAAAGGACATCGCCACCTATCCCATGACTTTTTACTTTTCCTAGAAGCCTCTCATGAGGAACTTTGTCAAACGCCTTCTGAAAATCCAAGTATACTATATCTACCGGTTCACCTTTATCCACATGTTTATTAACTCCTTCAAAAAAGTGAAGCAGATTTGAGAGGCAAGACTTGCCCTGGGTAAAGCCATGCTGACTTTGTTCCATTAAACCATGTCTTTCTATATGTTCTGTGATTTTGATGTTTAGAACACTTTCCACTATTTTTCCTGGCACTGATGTTAGGCTAACCGGTCTGTAGTTTCCCGGATCAACCCTGAAGCCCTTTTTAAATAATGGAGTTACATTAGCTATCCTCCAGTCTTCAGGTACAATGAATGATTTTAATGATAGGTTACAAATTTTTACTAATAGATCTGAAATTTCATTTTTTAGTTCCTTCAGAACTCTGGGGTGTATACCATATGGTCCAGGTATTTACTACTCTTAAGTTTGTCAATCAGGTCTACCACATCTTCTAGGTTCACCGTGATTTGGTTCAGTCCATCTGAATCAGTACCCATGAAAACCTTCTCCAGTACGGGTACCTCCCCAACATCCTCTTCAGTAAACACTGAAGAAAAGAAATCATTTAATCTTTCCACGATGGCCTTATCTTCTCTAAGTGCCCCTTTAACCCCTCGATCATCTAACGGTCCAACTGACTCCCTCACAGGCTTTCTGCTTCGGATATATTTTAAAAGGTTTCTACTGTGAGTTTTTGCCTCTACGGACAACTTCTTTTCAAATTCTCTCTTAGCCTGTCTTATCAATGTCTTACATTTAACTTGCCAACGTTTATGCATTATCCTATTTTCTTCTGTTGGATCCTTCTTCCAATTTTTGAATGAAGATCTTTTGGCTAAAATAGCTTCTTTCACCTCCCTTTTTAACCATGCCGGTAATCTTTTTGCCGGCATGAATGAGCAGGGGTGATATGATACAGACTTTCAGATAATTGAAAGGTTTTAATAATCCATGGTCAACAGCAAACCTTTTCCGTTGGGAAAAAAAATCAGTAGAACTAGGGGTCACGATTTGAAACTGCAGGGAGGAAGAGTCAGAACCAATGTCAGGAAGTATTTCTTCATGGAGATGGTGGTGGATACCTGGAATGCCCTTCTGGAGGAAGTGGTGAACACTAAAACTGTGAAGGAATTCAAAGGGGCATGGGATAAACACTGTGGATCCATATAGGCTAGAGGATGGGAATGAAGAGAAGAGCCATGGGGGTGGCTTGCTGGAATGGAGGCTACTACCTGGTGATTACTACCCTTATTCAATAAGCCTTCACAAGATGAATGCAACTCCAACATTGCTCTCTGCTTCCACAGCAAGGGGAAATGTGGAATAGAGGATTTGCATTCAGACAACAACCAACAAGGACTGAACTACACAGTCTGGGTAAACAAATAAGCATTGGAGTAGCTTGTTTATTGTGGAAGTTACTACCTTCAACCAATTAATCCTGATACTTCACTTTGATTGCATATCCAGTGTTGCGCTCTGCTTCTACGGCAGGGGGAAATGTGGAAAAGAGGATTTACATTCAGATAACAACCAACAAAGAATGAACTACACAGTTTGGGTAAACAAATAAGCGTGGGGGTAGCTTGCTTATTGTGGCAGTTACAATCCTCAACCAATTAAGCCTGATACTTCACTTTGAATGCATATCCAGTGTTGCTCTCTGCTTCAATGGCAGGGGGAAATGTGGAAAAGAGGATTTACATTCAGATAAAACCAACAAGGACTGAACTACACAGTCTGGGTAAACAAATAAGCATGGGGGTAGCTTGCTTATTGAGGTGGCGGTTACTACCCTAAACCAATTAAGCCTGATACACCACTTTGTATGCATATACAGTGTTGCTTTCTGCTTCAACAGCAGGGGGAAAGTGGAAAAGAGGATTTACATTCAGACAACATCCAACAAGGCATGGATCTGTGCAGAGGGGGTAAACAAGCATCGGGGTAACTTGTTTGATGCGGCGGTTACTACCCTTAACCATTAATCCTTAGGCTCACCTTTGATGCAATTCCAACATTACTCTCTGCATCAATGGCAGGGGATGGCAAGAAACTTGAATCAAACAGTTACCAACAAGGGCCCTGAAATTGGTGATTGGTGAAACAGATAAGTATGGGAAAATAAGTGTGGGAGCTTGCTGGGCAGACTGGATGGGCCGATTGGTCTTTTTCTGCCTTCATTTCTATGTTTCAATGATTAATATCCCCAACATAATTGACTAAAAATATTGCCAGCACTATATATATTTCTGATCAAATGCATGACTAAATAAATAAGTTTTGAACATTTATCTACAACATAATAAAGATGTTTCAGCCTTTAATGTCTCAGGCAACTCATTCTACAGCATTGGACCTGCAACATAAAATAAGAGCTCTCCTAATTCAGCCAGCCATAGCAACCACACAGAAGAAACCTCTAATAAATTTCGTAAGGAGGATCTCAAAGTTCAGGTTGGTTGGTAAACTTTTCAGATAGCATTAAAATAGGCAGGAGCAGGCCCATGAATGATTTTAGACATCAATACGATTGCTTTAAAACACAATCTCCCGAAAACTGGGATCCAGTGTAATTAGAAATCAGTCTAGCAACCAAATTATGAATCAGCTGTATTCTCCTTAAAATTATGAATCAGCTGTATTCTCCTTAAAATAGTCTGAGGGCTCCAGGGGCGATCCGGGAAACTACAGACCGCTTAGCCTGACTTCAGTGCCAGGAAAAATAGTGGAAAGTGTTCTAACCATCAAAATCACAGAACATATAGAAAGACATGGTTTAATGGAACAAAGTCAGCATGGCTTTACCCAGGGCAAGTCTTGCCTCACAAATCTGCTTCACTTTTTTGAAGGAGTTAATAAACATGTGGATAAAGGTGAACCGGTAGATGTAGTATACTTGGATTTTCAGAAGGCGTTTGACAAAGTTCCTCATGAGAGGCTTCTAGGAAAAGTAAAAAGTCATGGGATAGGTGGCGATGTCCTTTCGTGGATTGCAAACTGGCTAAAAGACAGGAAACAGAGAGTAGGATTAAATGGGCAATTTTCTCAGTGGAAGGGAGTGGACAGTGGAGTGCCTCAGGGATCTGTATTGGGACCCTTACTATTCAATATATTTATAAATGATCTGGAAAGAAATACGACGAGTGAGGTAATCAAATTTGCAGATGACACAAAATTGTTCAGAGTAGTTAAATCACAAGCAGATTGTGATAAATTGCAGGAAGACCTTGTGAGACTGGAAAATTGGGCATCCAAATGGCAGATGAAATTTAATGTGGATAAGTGCAAGGTGATGCATATAGGGAAAAATAACCCATGCTATAATTACACAATGTTGGGTTCCATATTAGGTGCTACAACCCAAGAAAGAGATCTAGGTGTCATAGTGGACAACACATTGAAATCGTCAGTTCAGTGTGCTGCAGCAGTCAAAAAAGCAAACAGAATGTTGGGAATTATTAGAAAGGGAATGGTGAATAAAACGGAAAATGTCATAATGCCTCTGTATCGCTCCATGGTGAGACCGCACCTTGAATACTGTGTACAATTCTGGTTGCCGCATCTCAAAAAAGATATAATTGCGATGGAGAAGGTACAGAGAAGGGCTACCGAAATGATAAAGGGAATGGAACAACTCCCCTATGAGGAAAGAGCTAAAGAGGTTAGGACTTTTCAGCTTGGAGAAGAGACGACTGAGGGGGGATATGATAGAGGTGTTTAAAATCATGAGAGATCTAGAACGGGTAGATGTGAATCGGTTATTTAGTCTTTCGGACAACAGAAAGACTAGGGGGCACTCCATGAAGTTAGCTTGGGGCACATTTAAAACTAATCGGAGAAAGTTCTTTTTCACTCAACGCACAATTAAACTCTGGAATTTGTTGCCAGAGGATGTGGTTAGTGCAGTTAGTATAGCTGTGTTTAAAAAAGGATTGGATAAGTTCTTGGAGGAGAAGTCCATTACCTGCTATTAAGTTCACTTAGAGAATAGCCACTGCCATTAGCAATGGTTACATGGAATAGACTTAGTTTTTGGGTACTTGCCAGGTTCTTGTGGCCTGGATTGGCCACTGTTGTAAACAGGATGCTGGGCTCGATGGACCCTTGGTCTGACCCAGTATGGCATTTTCTTATGTTCTTATGTTCTTATGATACAAAAGGAATTGCAGTAATCAACAGTCAACTTGACAAGAGCATAAGAACATAAAAACATAAAAAGTTGCCATACTGGGTCAGACCGAGGTTCTATCGAGCCCAGCATCCTGTTTCCAGCAGTGGCCAATCCAGGCCATAAGAACCTGGCAAGTACCCAAAACATGAAAAAGATCCCATGCTACTAATGCCAGTAATAGAATAGCAGTGGCTATTCTCTACTGATTAATAGCAGTTTATGGACTTCTGCAGGAACTTATCCAAACTTTTTTTGAACCCAGCTACACTAACTGCACTAACCACATCCTCTGGCAACAAATTCCAGAGCTTAATTGTGCGTTGAGTAAAAAAGAACTTTCTGCGATTAGTTTTAAATGTGCCCCATGCTAACTTCATGGAGTGCCCCCTAGTCTTTCTATTATCCAAAAGTGTAAATAACCGAGTCACATCTACTCGTTCTAGACCTCTCATGATCTTAAAGACCTCTATCATATGCCCCTCAGCCGTCTCTTCTCCAAGCTGAAAAGTCCTAACCTCTTTAGTCTTTCCTCATAGGGGAGCTGTTCCATCCCCTTTATCATTTTGGTCACCCTTCTCTGTACCTTCTCCTTGACGGTACAGCTTGACATGTGCAGCCCAAGTATGTCACTGCCTAACAGATGGCCATGGGGGGTAAGGGCGGGGCTCCCTGCAGTGCAAAGGGCGATGGAGAGAAAGCAAGAACACGGCAGGAAGCTCTGAAGGCAATTTTACTCAGCAGCAGTGGAAGGTCATAGGAATCATTTGAGGACCAAATTATGTAGCTTAAGGCAGAATAAAAATGGATTTCAAGCCCACTGAATAAGAAAGATGAAGGCGTCCTATACTATATAGCACAAAGAATTCACAGAATGGGGTATCAGGTCTTTGTTCACCATCTTATATAAAATACTTAAAAAATTAGCAATTAGCAGCCAAAGTTCCCAGCAGGACCCACCGATCCAGTTCACATTTCTATAAAACTTCCATAGGGAGAACAATTTTAAAAGTGGCTTCCATGATACGCAGGTGCACTTACACACGTGTGTCCTCTTCATGCATAGGTTTATCCTTGGAAAATACTGCAGAGATGGCTTGCTATAAAATCCCTCCCCCGCCCTCCGATACGCAGGTACACTTACACACGTGTGTCCTCTTCATGCATACGTTTATCCTTGGAAAATGCTGCAGCCGTGGCTCGCTATAAAATCCCTCCCCCGCCCTCTGATACGCAGGTACATTTACACACGTGTGTCCTCTTCATGCATACGTTTATCCTTGGAAAATGCTGCAGCCATGGCTCGCTATAAAATCCCTCCCCCGCCCTCTGATACGCAGGTACACTTACACACGTGTGTCCTCTTCATGCATATGTTTATCCTTGGAAAATGCTGCAGCCGTGGCTCGCTATAAAATCCCTCCCACACCCTCTGATACACAGGTACACTTACACAGGTGTGTCCTCTTCATGCATACGTTTATCCTTGGAAAATGCTGCAGCCGTAGCTCGCTATAAAATCCCTCTCCCGCCCTCTGATACGCAGGTACACTTACACACGTGTGTCCTCTTCATGCATACGTTTATCCTTGGAAAATGCTGCAGACATGGCTTGCTATAAAATCCCTCCCACACCCTCTGATACGCAGGTACACTTACACAGGTGTGTCCTCTTCATGCATACGTTTATCCTTGGAAAATGCTGCAGACATGGCTCACTATAAAATCCCTCCCCCGCCCTCTGATACGCAGGTACACTTACACACGTGTGTCCTCTTCATGCATAGGTTTATCCTTGGAAAATGCTGCAGACATGGCTTGCTATAAAATCCCTCGCCCGCCCTCCGATACGCAGGTACACTTACACATGTGTGTCCTCTTCATGTATACGTTTATCCTTGGAAAATGCTGCAGCCGTGGCTCGCTATAAAATCCCTCTCCCGCCCTCTGATACACAGGTACACTTACACACGTGTGTCCTCTTCATGCATAGGTTTATCCTTGGAAAATGCTGCAGACATGGCTTGCTATAAAATCCCTCCCCCTGATACGCAGGTAAACTTACACACGTGTGTCCTCTTCATGCATACGTTCATCCTTGGAAAATGCTGCAGACATGGCTTGCTATAAAATCCCTCCCCCGCCCTCTGATACGCAGGTACACTTATACACGTGTGTCCTCTTCATGCATACGTTTATCCTTGGAAAATGCTGCAGCCATGGCTCGCTATAAAATCCCATCCCCGCCCTCTGATTCGCAGGTACACTTACACACGTATGTCCTCTTCATGCATAGGTTTATCCTTGGAAAATGCTGCAGACATGGCTTGCTATAAAATCCCTCCCCCGCCCTCTGATACACAGGTACACTTACACACTTGTGTCCTCTTCATGCATAGGTTTATCCTTGGAAAATGCTGCAGCCATGGCTCGCTATAAAATCCCTCCCACGCCCTCTGATACGCAGGTACACTTACACACGTGTGTCCTCTTCATGCATAGGTTTATCCTTGGAAAATGCTGCAGACATGGCTTGCTATAAAATCCCTCCCACGCCCTCTGATACGCAGGTACACTTACACACGTGTGTCCTCTTCATGCATACGTTTATCCTTGGAAAATGCTGCAGACATGGCTCGCTATAAAATCCCTCCCCCGCCCTCTGATACGCAGGTACACTTACACACGTGTGTCCTCTTCATGCGTACGTTTATCCTTGGAAAATGCTGCAGACATGGCTCGCTATAAAATCCCTCCCCCGCCCTCTGATTCGCAGGTACACTTACACACGTGTGTCCTCTTCATGCGTACGTTTATCCTTGGAAAATGCTGCAGACATGGCTTGCTATAAAATCCCTCCCACGCCCTCTGATACGCAGGTACACTTACACACGTGTGTCCTCTTCATGCGTATGTTTATCCTTGGAAAATGCTGCAGGCATGGCTTGCTATAAAATCCCTCCCCCCGCCCTCTGATACGCAGGTACACTTACACACGTGTGTCCTCTTCATGCATACGTTTATCCTTGGAAAATGCTGCAGACATGGCTTGCTATAAAATCCCTCCCCCGCCCTCTGATACGCAGGTACACTTACACACGTGTGTCCTCTTCATGCATACGTTTATCCTTGGAAAATGCTGCAGACATGGCTTGCTCTAAAATCCCTCCCACGCCCTCTGATACGCAGGTACACTTACACACGTGTGTCCTCTTCATGCGTATGTTTATCCTTGGAAAATGCTGCAGGCATGGCTTGCTATAAAATCCCTCCCACGCCCTCTGATACGCAGGTACACTTACACACGTGTGTCCTCTTCATGCGTATGTTTATCCTTGGAAAATGCTGCAGACATGGCTTGCTATAAAATCCCTTCCCCGCCCTCTGATACGCAGGTACACTTACACACGTGTGTCCTCTTCATGCATACGTTTATCCTTGGAAAATGCTGCAGACATGGCTTGCTATAAAATCCCTCCCCCGCCCTCTGATACGCAGGTACACTTACACACGTGTGTCCTCTTCATGCATACGTTTATCCTTGGAAAATGCTGCAGACATGGCTTGCTATAAAATCCCTCCCCCGCCCTCTGATACACAGGTACACTTACACACTTGTGTCCTCTTCATGCATAGGTTTATCCTTGGAAAATGCTGCAGCCATGGCTCGCTATAAAATCCCTCCCACGCCCTCTGATACGCAGGTACACTTACACACGTGTGTCCTCTTCATGCATAGGTTTATCCTTGGAAAATGCTGCAGACATGGCTTGCTATAAAATCCCTCCCACGCCCTCTGATACGCAGGTACACTTACACACGTGTGTCCTCTTCATGCATACGTTTATCCTTGGAAAATGCTGCAGACATGGCTCGCTATAAAATCCCTCCCCCGCCCTCTGATACGCAGGTACACTTACACACGTGTGTCCTCTTCATGCGTACGTTTATCCTTGGAAAATGCTGCAGACATGGCTCGCTATAAAATCCCTCCCCCGCCCTCTGATTCGCAGGTACACTTACACACGTGTGTCCTCTTCATGCGTACGTTTATCCTTGGAAAATGCTGCAGACATGGCTTGCTATAAAATCCCTCCCACGCCCTCTGATACGCAGGTACACTTACACACGTGTGTCCTCTTCATGCGTATGTTTATCCTTGGAAAATGCTGCAGGCATGGCTTGCTATAAAATCCCTCCCCCGCCCTCTGATACGCAGGTACACTTACACACGTGTGTCCTCTTCATGCATACGTTTATCCTTGGAAAATGCTGCAGACATGGCTTGCTATAAAATCCCTCCCCCGCCCTCTGATACGCAGGTACACTTACACACGTGTGTCCTCTTCATGCATACGTTTATCCTTGGAAAATGCTGCAGACATGGCTTGCTCTAAAATCCCTCCCACGCCCTCTGATACGCAGGTACACTTACACACGTGTGTCCTCTTCATGCGTATGTTTATCCTTGGAAAATGCTGCAGGCATGGCTTGCTATAAAATCCCTCCCACGCCCTCTGATACGCAGGTACACTTACACACGTGTGTCCTCTTCATGCGTATGTTTATCCTTGGAAAATGCTGCAGACATGGCTTGCTATAAAATCCCTCCCCCGCCCTCTGATACGCAGGTACACTTACACACGTGTGTCCTCTTCATGCATACGTTTATCCTTGGAAAATTGCCTGGCAAAAGTACCCACAAGCCTTAGCATGTGTAACAGGGTGGGCTCCAGCTACTCCTCCGCTCCTTTCAGGCCTGTGATGGGACTTTGGACCACTGTTTTTTTGATGCTGCCAGATCTGCAAGGAAATCTGGCTTTAAGAGGTGGCTGCTGACGGAAGACGGGGGCACAGAAGGAAGGAAGCAGTGTCGTCAGAGGGCAAGAGTCGGGGCAGTCTGAGTCTATTCACAGGAAGGAGGACCAAGCCAAGGCTGGGACAGGCAGCAAGCAGAATGAAGTCAGAACAGCAAGATCAAAGCAAAAACAGGCATGGGAGATCATGAATACTCCCGCTCAGAGGTAACAGGACCTATTGCTCAGGCAAGAACATAAAAACATAAGCACATGCCATGCTGGGTCAGACCAAGGGTCCATCAAGCCCAGCATCCTGTTTCCAACAGTGGCCAATCCAGGCCACAAGAACCTGGCAAGTACCCAAACACTAAGAAGATCCCATGCTACTGATGCAATTAATAGCAGTGGCTATTCCCTAAGTAAACTTGATTAATAGCAATTTATGGACTTCTCCAAGAACTTATCGAAACCTTTTTTGAACCCAGCTACACTAACTGCACTAACCACATCCTCTGGCAACAAATTCCAGAGCTTTATTGTGCGTTGAGTGAAAAAGAACTTTCTCCGATTAGTTTTAAATGTGTTACTTGCTAACTTCATGGAATGCCCCCTAGTCCTTCTATTATCCAAAATTGTAAAGTTCTTGTGGCCTGGATTGGCCACTGTTGGGAACAGGATGCTGGGCTTGATGGAGCCTTGGTCTGAACCAGTATGGCATGTTCTTATGTTCTTATGTTATCTACTCGTTCAAGAACTCTCATGATTTTAAACACCTCTATCATATCCCCCCTTAGTCGTCTCTTCTCCAAGCTGAAAAGTCCTAACCTCTTTAGTCTTTCCTCATAGGGGAGTTGTTCCATTCCCCTTATCATTTTGGTTGCCCTTCTCTGTACCTTCTCCATCGCAATTATATCTTTTTTGAGATGCGGCGACCAGAATTGTACACAGTATTCAAGGTGCAGTCTCACCATGGAGAGATACAGAGGCATTATGACATTTTCCGTTTTATTAACCATTCCCTTTCTAATAATTCCCAACATTCTGTTTGCTTTTTTGACTGCCGCAGCACACTGAGCCGACGATTTCAATGTGTTATCCACTATGACACCTAGATCTCTTTCTTGGGTTGTAGCACCTAATATGGAACCTAACATCGTGTAACTACAGCAAGGGTTATTTTTCCCTATATGCATCACCTTGCACTTGTCCACATTAAATTTCATCTGCCATTTGGAGGGAACTGGGCTCCCTTAAATACTTAGACAGTGCTTATGACATCAAGCTGTGCTGCAGGACTATAAAGCTCGATACTTGCTGGGCATGCAGGGCAGAGCCAGGCTAGAAGATGTGAGGGGTGCGCAAGGCACCAGGCCAGGACGAGACAAAGAGGCTCTGAGAGCTGACCACAGTGCAAGCCGCTTGGGGGTCAGTAACAAGGCCTCTTACCTTCACCCTTCCCCCCAACGGGCTCCCCCGCCGATCGCGAGGCTCTGCTCCTCGGCCCTCCGCTTCCACGGGCCTTGCTTACCTGCTGCATCGGGGATCCCTCCAGCCAATCCACTCCGAGGTGCCCGTGTGACATCACTCTCGGGTGCCTCGCAGGGCCTTTAAATTGAACCCCCTCCCCCGGCGTCGCGCACATGAAGGAGCGCGACAAAGGGGCCCGCCCCTTTGTGCGCCCCTTCGTGCAACCCCGAAGTGCCCGCCAAGGACTCCGTACTAGAACAGTGCCCCCCTACTCCTCCCTTGTCTTCATCATTACCTCCACATTAAGAGCTTTAAGAGCATGCCTATACATGTACTGCCGCCTGAACTGCCAACTTGATCATCTTCTGGAAACACGACCCTCGCACTTCCAACACCTGCGCATCATTTCCGTATGTAACTACCTGCTGTTTACTCTGTACCTAATCTCACACTCTACTGTACATCTTAACTTTCCCCCCACTCCTGTGCCTCCGCCCAGCCTCTCTTCTATTTCCCCCTTTGAATTTCAACACCGTACCCCCAAGCATACATACTTCCCCCCACACTCCCTTACTCATACCACAGTCAAACCAGTGGTCAATTTTTATGGACAATCTCACCCCATCCCCTTGCTACACTTCCTACACAAGCACAATGACAAGCCAACTAACCTTCCCTATCCCCTGCATACATTTCCTTTCCCGCAGACTCCTCCGTTCCCCCCCCCTATCAGTATACGCCCGCACATCACAAATCCCTTCTCCCTATCCTCATCTCCCCTATCACCCAATTCATAGGACTCGCAACTCTCTCCATAATCTTCTTTAACTCTCAATCCTTACCCAAAAAATTTACCATCCTCGATGACCTTTTAACCGATAATAAGCCAGACGTCTGCGCCATAACTGAAACTTGGCTCAAGACTTCTGACATTGCTCTCCTCAATCAACTCCCTAACCATATCTACGACATCTACAACACCCCCAGACCCAAGAAATGAGGCGGAGGCCTCCTACTAGCAGTTAAAAAGCATTTAAACCTCAAACCTATCAACATTGAACCCCCCCACAGACTCGAGATAGGGCTTTACAAATCTCAAACACTACAGGTCTGCCTCGTCTATGCTCCCCCCAACCTTCTAGAACTAAACCCTTCCCCCCTGATCGAATTCATTAACGATAACATTGACATTGATCTCCCAGCCATCATTCTAGGAGATTTTAACCTCCACGTTGACGCCTCCTCCCTTTCCTCTTCCTGCAAAGCCTTCCTAAACTCACTTGATGCCATTGGTTACAAACAAATCATCTCCTCCCCCACCCATAAAGCAGGCCATACTCTTGACCTGCTATTCATTAACTCTCTTATCAACTCGTCCATTACCCCCTCATGCACCCCTGTCCCCTGGTCAGACCATACCCTCATCAAATCTACCCTCGCCATCATGAACCCCATATCGCATCCTCCCACCAGTAACACCATCACCTTTAGAAAATCCTGCCCCAGCGAGGACCTCAGCTCAGCCCTATCTAAAGCCTTACCTAAACTCAACTGCTCCAACCCTGACGAGGCAATACATTCCTGGAACACCCTCACCCTAGAGATCGCAAATAAATTGTGCCCTATTACCTCACGCGATCTTAACTCACCCACCAAGAACCTAAAACCCTGGTACACGTCCGACCTAAAACATTTGAAAAACAACCTCAGACAAAAGGAAAGAGCTTGGCGTAAAGACCCATCGCCCCATAAGACATCCTCATTCAAATCAGCACTCCACCAGTACAGAACTTCCACACTCACAGCCAAACGCGACTTCTACGCCAAAAAAATTCACGACTACATATACAATCCGAAAATCCTTTTTTCCTATGTCAACGAACTTACTAAGCCAACCCCTCCAGTCATCTCAGACAAAGAGGCAGGCAGCAAATGCGAAGAATTGGCACTTTATTTTCATAACAAAATTGCAAACATCCTCCTTAGATTCTCCACAGACCCTCAACACCTCTCCATCAGCCCTCCCCCCACCACAGCCTCCCTTAACTCCCTTGATCCCACATCTACCATGGAAATAGCCTCAATCCTCAAAAAGATTAGACCAGCCACCCATCCCTCCGACACGGTCCCCACCAAAGCCCTCCTCACTATACCTGATACCATAGCCAAACCCTTAGCTGACATCATAAATTGTGCCATGTTTAAGTGAATCGTCCCTGATTCACTTAAACATGCTGCAGTCAAACCACTC
The DNA here is from genome assembly GCF_901001135.1 of Rhinatrema bivittatum. Lineage (NCBI taxonomy): Eukaryota > Metazoa > Chordata > Amphibia > Gymnophiona > Rhinatrematidae > Rhinatrema > Rhinatrema bivittatum. The sequence goes on from NC_042618.1 coordinate 480,533,817, forward strand.
CTAAAAAAACCCTCCTTGAATCCAGAGGACCCAGCCAACTTTCGCCCCATTTCTAATCTCCCATTTATTTCAAAAATAATGGAAAGGATTGTAAACACTCAATTATCAAACTACCTGGAGGAAAACAAGATTCTACATGATTCCCAATTCGGCTTCCGTAAGCACCTCAACACAGAAACCCTCCTCCTCTCCCTCACTGATTTCCTTCTCAGAGGCATGGACCATGGAACCTGCTACATTCTAGCCCTCTTGGACATTTCCGCCGCCTTCGATACTATAAGCCACAAGCACCTCCTCACCCGCCTTGCCCACATAGGCCTCTCAGGCACAGCTCTCAACTGGTTCACATCATATCTCACCAACAGAAAATTCTCAGTCAAAATAGGCAACTCAGAATCCACCCTTCATGCCCTCTCCCAAGGAGTCCCACAGGGCTCCTCCCTTTCCTCCACCTTATTTAACATATACCTGACCCCCCTCTGCCATCATCTATCCGACCTTGGCCTCAAATTCTTTCTCTATGCCGATGATGTGCAAATTGTCATACCCATCCAGGACACCCTGACAAATGCACTGGACCATTGGAAAAATTGTCTTGCCTCCATCAATGCTCTCCTCTCCGACCTTCATCTAGCCCTGAACGCTTCGAAAACTGAACTCCTACTCATCTCCCAACAATCTCCCCCTAAACCTGTCATCACAAATGACCCCGCATACAATACTTTCAAAAGGCAGATTCTCAAGGAAGGTTTTTTCAAACTCAATGTAATGAAGAAACTCAAACCCTTACTCCATGCCAGTGATTTTCGCACTGTCATCCAGGCCACCCTAACAGCAAAAATGGACTATTGCAATTCCCTCTTCCTTGGCCTTCCTTACTCCACAATAAAACCTCTCCAAATGCTGCAGAATGCAGCAGCAAGAACCATCTCAAATGCCCGCAAATATGACCATATTACACCCCTCCTCGAGAATCTGCACTGGCTTCCTATCCCCTCTCGCATCCTATTCAAAACCCTTACCCTGACCCATAAAGCGATACATACACACAACTCAAACTGGCTCCTCGACTCTTTCTGCCCCTTATGATCTAACAAATCCACCAGAGCCTCCAACAATGGAACCCTCCATGTACCCTCACTTAAAAAAGCACACCTCACCTCCACAAGGGAACGAGCCCTATCTATTGCAGGACCTACCCTCTGGAACTCTTTACCTCCAAACCTCAGGCTCGAATCCTGCAGCTCCAAATTCAGAGCCAATCTAAAAACATGGCTATTCGCACACGCCTACCAAGATTAACTCTTCCCACTTGGCTACTCATTATGCCCTTCAAGAACAACTTCCTATTCATCCTTAAATAAACCTATTCCCCTCTGCTTTCTCTCCATGAACATTGTATAAAGTTCTCTGTATGTTATTTATTTATTTATTTATTTATTGTTTTTGTTATACCGAGTTTCATGATAGGCATCACATCAACCCGGTTTACAAATAACAAGGAGTGTAAAGCATAACGTAACGTAAAAAACAATATTTTCAATAGGAACCTTGAACTTTAAATACAGTGAATCAGAAAAAGGGAGAGGGAAAGTTACAAAAAACAAGGAAAATAAACTTGGGATGGAAGGGGAGAAATTGAACAGCACAATATTTACATTTCAGCCTATTGATACATTAGAATAGCAAGTGAAAAAATAAGACTATGAAACGGTACATAGGTAATCAAATGAATAAATATGACAGTTGTGAATGGTAATAGTATGATAAATATTCAGCAGGAATTAGTGAGAGAGGGTTTGAGGTTGGTTGATTCGTGTTTACATTCCATTATTGCATACGAGTTAGTGCTAGTGAGAGGAGGTTTTATTCAAGGCTTGGAAATGCTTTTTTGAAAAGCCAAGTTTTTAGTCTTTTCCTAAATGTTAAAGAGCATGGCTCTTGTCTCAAATCAGGTGGGATCGAGTTCCAGAGAGCTGGACCTGCTGATGAGAAGGCTCTGAGACTCAAGGATTTATGTTGGTAGGTTTTGGCCTTTGGAATTTGGAGTGACTCTTTGTAGTGTTCCCTGATAGGCCTGGCGGAGGTGAATTTTTTAAGTGGTATTTGTAGGTCAAGTTGCGTGTGTTGGTTGATAGTTTTGTATATGATGTTAATGGTTTTGTACATGATTCTATAGTGGATCGGAAGCCAATGGAGGTTTTTGAGAATAGGTGAAATGTGGTCAATTTTCCTGGAATTTGTAAGGACTCTGGCTGCAGAGTTCTGAACCATTTGTAAAGGTTTGGTGTAAGAAGCTGGGAGGCCTAATAGTAATGAGTTGCAATAATCTAGTTTGGAAAAGATTATTGCTTGCAAGATTGTTCTGAAGTCCTGAGTGTGAAACAGCGGTTTTATTCTTTTCAGGATATGTAATTTGTAGAAGCAATCTTTGGTGGTTTGGTTAATGAATGTTTTGAGGTTGAGACGATTGTCTAGGATGGCTCCTAAGTCTCTTACGTGGGTTGTTTGAAGGAGTGTGGGTGGTTTAGGAAGTGTGTTATTGTTTTCCGGTGATATGAGCAGGAATTCTGTTTTCGAAGCATTGAGTACAAGGTTTAGACTGTTGAGGAGAAGTTTAATTTCTAATAGGCAACTGTCCCAGTATTCCATTGTTTTTGAGATTGATTCTTTTATAGGGATTACGATCTGTACGTCGTCTGCAAAAAGGAAATGTTTCAGGCTTAATTTTGTTAGTAGTTGGCAGAGTTGGCAGAGTTATGTTTTATTTACAAATGTATATGCTTACTTTGGACCGTTGCGGCACTCTTCTCGAGTAGCCCGTTCCTATATACTTCTTATCCTGCGTTCTCACAGTTCCTATTACTCCTTCCCCATGACCCTGTTTTATGTAATTTCCAACCTTTTGTTCTTGATGTAAACCGATATGATGTTCCCACTAATATCGGTATAGAAACTTAAATAAATAAATAAATAACATGCTCAGCAGACACTTTTTCCCTGAAAACAACGTGCGTCGTTTTGAAGGTCCCACATTGTCTCTCCAACCTAACCTGAGTCTGCCTGCTTTCTCGCCAGGTAAACATACCTGGCGAGATACCAACTAAACATACTAAACATACCAACTAAACATACCAACTAAACATAAACATACAAACATACCAACTAAACATAAACATAAACATACAAACTAAACATAAACATACATACAACTAAACATAAACATACAAACATACCAACTAAACATACCAACTAAACATACCTGGCGAGATACCAACTAAACCTACTCCCAACTCAAGCAATTAAGATCTCCCGTCAGGGTAATCAACAACCTTTGACAACTCCGTAATGTTCTTCTCATTTAAATTGGCAGGTTTTTATTTACCTTGGTTATTATCTTTTATCTCATTGTTAATCTTTCTCTCGACTTCTCTACATTCCAAGTTTACATTTTATCCCTGTTTTATTGTAACTGCTACTTTATTCTTCTATCACATGTTAATGTTCTAAGTTTTTTAAAGTATTTATCCTTTTATCACACCCTGTTATTTGTAAACCGGCATGATGCGACTCCCATCGCGAATGCCGGTATATAAGAAATTCAAATAAATAAAATAAATAAATAAAACATAGGGGCGCTGCTGATCCCCAAATGTACCTTTATCCGTCTCAAGGCTGCGCGGTCCTCAAGCTGAGAGTCGGGTTTATGAAAATGACTCTGCATGCACCTGGGAGCTGGGATCTTCTTTAGATCCATTTGAGGTTTGCCACGGAGTGGAAGAGTTTCTCCTCTGCTTTCTGGCTGATATTGTAGGGCCTTGGCCATCTCATCCCTTTCCTGAATCTCAGCAAATCGCATTTACAGTGTTTTTAGTGCTAAAGTATTTGAGCATTTATAAAGCCACCTGAAACAGAGAGTGTTGTAAGAAATTATACACAGGTCCACCGAGCCTCTGCACCACAGGCAATGGAAAGCCATGATGTGCCCAAGGTCACCACAGGTGTCAATGGCAGAAGCAGGATTTGAACTCAAGTCTTACAGTTCTGAGTCAATGATTCTTTTGAACCCAATTTACTGATGGTTTCAGGAACAATTTCTGGAATTAGGATTTCCTGAGAGACTTTACCAATAAGTTGCTGCTAATGCTGTGGGTAAGAAGGAATTTGCAGGGATGCAGGAGCCAGTCAGAATAATGCTCAGTCTGCACGTGGCGTGCATTGTCTGAGGTCCCCAGAGTCACCGGGATCCTGGAGCCAGTCAGAATAATGCTCAGTCTGCACGTGGCGTGCATTGTCTGAGGTCCCCAGAGTCACCGGGATCCTGGAGCCGTACCACCAGGGGCAGGCTCCCTGGACACGAGTAAAGGCCGCCGCCCTTTCAGCGCCGCGCTCTGCAGGTCTCTGCCCTTCATTCTTTTTCCCAGTTTACGTCTAAGGGGAAAATCCTTTGCAGCTTCTTTGCACGTCCATAGCAGGCTTAGAGCATTTCTTTCCGTCTAATAATCTCAGGCAATGCTCCTTTCCGCACTCTCACAGAACGGAGCAAGCTGCTGCCTGTGGCTGAAGGTGGGCAGAGGATCCGCCAGCACGGGAGGAGCAGCACTGGGTCTGCAGGGCAAGGGCCCAGGCTGGGTGCGGATCTCCAGCTTTCCTGATCTGTCCCCATCAGCTCCCCTGCAGGCGGCTCCAAGCATCCATCCCATCGCTGCTTCTCTGAAGAAATATTTCCTACCATTTCTGCGCAGTCTACCCCTTTCAGGGCAGTGGGAAAAGGGCTGAGGACATGCAGAAAGGAGATCTCTTTGCATGTCCCCTTCGTTAGTATCACCCGGCAGAGGAAAACCATGGGGGGGGGGGGGGGGGGGGATGCCATGAAATGCAGCCCCTCCCTCCCCCACCTTCAGGCCGCTGGGGTGCTCGTCCCCTAAGGGCAGGAGGCAGTCCCTTTCGGTTCCCTTGAGGTTAGGAGGTAGTAAGGAGCTGTTTTTTCCGTTGGCTTTTCAGGCCCGATCGGTGGGGGGGAGGGTGCATATTCCTTGCAGACCCCTCCCTGGCAGGTTGGGATTTCCCTCTGGGCTGTTTTTCCGGGTTTTGCACATCCTGATTTGCAGGAAGCCCGGAGGAAGCCCATGCAACTCCCGGGCTCAGGATCTGGGGACTCCTGGGGTTAGGGAAGATCTGCCCCTCTACAGAGGAGGAGGGAGGAGTGGCCTCCTGGCGGGGGAAATCAGGAGGAAGAGTTTGGCTGCCCCTTCCTACCTGAGAGGAAGAGCACGAGCTGCTGTTCCTGCGAGGATCCTTCCCATCCGGGATCCAGACTGGGATTAAGAAGCTTTCCTGCCGTCCCCGAGCTCGCGCACCTGGGGGGAGAGAGGGGTAAATTTCAGCTCTCTGTGCCATTGCTATCAAGCATTGGAGGGGTGCAGGGTGCAGACACCCCGGGCCCCAGGAACTGCTAGCAAGTGGCTTTCCTGTGCTGCTAAGGACCAAGTCCAAACTGCTCACCTACCACTAAGCAGGATCTCTGAACGCTACCCAAGAGTCTGCGGCGACTTTTGGCACTCCCAGCCCACAGTGGGATCCACACAAGTGTGCACCCCTCTCCCAGGGATATAAAGATCTGGGGGGCCCTGAAGGAAACTCCCCCCCCCCCCCCCCCACCCAATAAAGGACTCACACCTTGGGGAGAAGAGAGACTGAGTCCAGCTAGCCAGGGTTCCTGCCCCGAAGGCTCCCACCGGAGTTACAAACACAAGCGCCATCAGCAGCTGAGCGAGGGGAGCAAGAAGCAACCGCTTAAAAAAAAAACCAGCATCCTGCTTTGAAAATCGGGTGCTTCCTGTTTTCCCTTCTCTCTTGGCTCCCAGCGCGCCTGTGGTTCTGTTGCACAAGCTGCTCATGAATGGAGATAGTGTGGCGGGGACGCTGGTCAGCGGCCGGTCACAGGTCATGCACTTCGGTAAGGTCATTTCTCTGAAGATTCTCCGGGGTGACCGACGTGCACAGGCGTCAGGGCATCTCGCCCGAGGAAGAAAGGCACGAAACACAGCAGCATCCTTTCTAACGCCGTTTCCCAAGAAGCGCGATCAGCGTTACAGTGGCTCGGATTCTCAGCCTACAAAGAGGAACTGTCCTGCAGCTGCTGTGTTTGTCAGAAAATACACATCTGCATAATGTAAACTGGGTTTTATGTGCACTATTTACAAAATATTCAGATAAAGCCTAATGGATCCCAAATTGAAATCATTTTCTTTTCCATTTCTAGTCTTTTTTTCCTCTAATAAGATCCAAAAATTCCTCTAATACAATAAAAGATATAAAATACACAAATTACAACCCCCTCCCCTACTCTAACTGTGGACAAAGATGATATTGCAACATAAAACCTCTACATTTATAAGAAAAAAAATCACAACACCTCTCCCCAAATTGCATGACTCTGTCTCTCCCGATTGCTCCTGAAAGATGTCCTAGAGGAGTGAGGCCCAGCACCCGACACATACGGAGGAATCCGGACAGAGCAGTGCTTGCCAGCCCTCTCTTGCAGGGTTTGTAGGATTACCACAATTAATGTGCATGACAGAATTGCATCCCCTGGGTCCCCAAGGTATACAAATCTATCTCCTGCACACTGGTTAGGGATATCCTGAGAACCTCCGGGAGAGGGAATGGAGCCGGTTAGGGATATCCTGAGAACCTCCGGGAGAGGGAATGGAGCCGGTTAGGGATATCCTGAGAACCTCCGGGAGAGGGAATGGAGCCGGTTGGGGATATCCTGAGAACCTCCGGGAGAGGGAATGGAGCCGGTTAGGGATATCCTGAGAACCTCTGGGAGAGGGAATGGAGCTGCTTAGGGATATCCTGAGAACCTCCGGGAGAGGGAATGGAGCTGCTTAGGGATATCCTGAGAACCTCCGGGAGAGGGAATGGAGCCGGTTAGGGATATCCTGAGAACCTCCGGGAGAGGGAATGGAGCTGGTTAGGGATATCCTGAGAACCTCCGGGAGAGGGAATGGAGCTGCTTAGGGATATCCTGAGAACCTCCAGGAGAGGGAATGGAGTTGGTTAGGGATATCCTGAGAACCTCCGGGAGAGGGAATGGAGCCGGTTAGGGATATCCTGAGAACCTCCGGGAGAGGGAATGGAGCCGGTTAGGGATATCCTGAGAACCACCGGGAGAGGGAATGGAGCCGGTTAGGGATATCCTGAGAACCTCCGGGAGAGGGAATGGAGCCGGTTAGGGATATCCTGAGAACCTCCGGGAGAGGGAATGGAGCCGGTTAGGGATATCCTGAGAACCTCCGGGAGAGGGAATGGAGTTGCTTAGGGATATCCTGAGAACCTCCAGGAGAGGGAATGGAGCCGGTTAGGGATATCCTGAGAACCTCCGGGAGAGGGAATGGAGTTGCTTAGGGATATCCTGAGAACCTCCGGGAGAGGGAATGGAGCCGGTTAGGGATATCCTGAGAACCTCCGGGAGAGGGAATGGAGCCGCTTAGGGATATCCTGAGAACCTCCGAGAGAGGGAATGGAGCCGGTTAGGGATATCCTGAGAACCTCCGGGAGAGGGAATGGAGCCGGTTAGGGATATCCTGAGAACCTCCGGGAGAGGGAATGGAGCCGGTTAGGGATATCCTGAGAACCTCCGGGAGAGGGAATGGAGCCGGTTAGGGATATCTGAGAACCTCCGGGAGAGGGAATGGAGCCGGTTAGGGATATCCTGAGAACCTCCGGGAGAGGGAATGGAGTTGGTTAGGGATATCCTGAGAACCTCCGGGAGAGGGAATGGAGCCGGTTAGGGATATCCTGAGAACCTCCGGGAGAGGGAATGGAGCCGCTTAGGGATATCCTGAGAACCTCCGGGAGAGGGAATGGAGCTGCTTAGGGATATCCTGAGAACCTCCGGGAGAGGGAATGGAGTTGGTTAGGGATATCCTGAGAACCTCCGGGAGAAGGAATGGAGCCGGTTAGGGATATCCTGAGAACCTCCGGGAGAGGGAATGGAGCCGGTTAGGGATATCCTGAGAACCACCGGGAGAGGGAATGGAGCCGTTTAGGGATATCCTGAGAACCTCCGGGAGAGGGAATGGAGCCGGTTAGGGATATCCTGAGAACCTCCGGGAGAGGGAATGGAGCTGGTTAGGGATATCCTGAGAACCTCCGGGAGAGGGAATGGAGTTGCTTAGGGATATCCTGAGAACCTCCAGGAGAGGGAATGGAGCCGGTTAGGGATATCCTGAGAACCTCCGGGAGAGGGAATGGAGCCGGTTAGGGATATCCTGAGAACCTCCGGGAGAGGGAATGGAGTTGCTTAGGGATATCCTGAGAACCTCCGGGAGAGGGAATGGAGCCGGTTAGGGATATCCTGAGAACCTCCGGGAGAGGGAATGGAGCCGCTTAGGGATATCCTGAGAACCTCCGAGAGAGGGAATGGAGCCGGTTAGGGATATCCTGAGAACCTCCGGGAGAGGGAATGGAGCCGGTTGGGGATATCCTGAGAACCTCCGGGAGAGGGAATGGAGCCGGTTGGGGATATCCTGAGAACCTCCGGGAGAGGGAATGGAGCCGCTTAGGGATATCCTGAGAACCTCCGGGAGAGGGAATGGAGCCGCTTAGGGATATCCTGAGAACCTCCGGGAGAGGAAATGGAGCCGGTTAGGGATATCCTGAGAACCTCCGAGAGAGGGAATGGAGCCGGTTAGGGATATCCTGAGAACCTCCGGGAGAGGGAATGGAGCCGCTTGGGGATATCCTGAGAACCTCCGGGAGAGGGAATGGAGCCGCTTGGGGATATCCTGAGAACCTCCCGGAGAGGGAATGGAGCCGGTTAGGGATATCCTGAGAACCTCCGGGAGAGGGAATGGAGCTGGTTAAGTTCTCTTTTGCATTAGGTTCTTCCTGGCTTCCTGAGCAATCCAAGCACTCACCTGGACCTCAGCCCATGACATCAGGAGCAGAGAATCCCTCGGCCCTCTTCTTTACACTACACTTACAATATAAAGACAAAAACCCATCCGGTTTTGCAGTAAAACAGCTTTTCTTTACTCTCCTGACGGTATGTTAATGGCTCGCTCTATCAGAGAACATAAGCTCTTTGCATTCTCCTTTCTCATTCTGATTGAGTTTTAATTGTTGTGAAGCAGATATTTCCTTTATTTGGAATCTCCCTCCCTTGTGTTACTCTCACTTAAGTTGTGGTGCTCCTGAGTGCCATCAAGAATTCGGGGAGCCACTGCCTCCATCTGATTGCATCCAGAGTAGGACTAGAAAGAGCGAACAAATATTATTCCAAGCTGCTAAATCACAAGACCTGGCGACGGAGCATTCAAATGGAAGATGACATTTACTGTGGTTAAGTGAAAAGCGATGCATGTAGAGAAAAGGAGCCCACGCTGTGTTACACGATGTTGGGCTCCATATACTACACAGCAACCGTAACTGACTGCAGATAAAGACCGAAGGCCCCATCTACTCTGCCCAGCAGAGATTTAATGTGCATTTACCCAAACTACATCAAATTCCCACATGGACCCCCAGTTCTGTGTCTCCTTTAGGGTTGCAGCTGCTGCTCCGTGCAGGTTTCCAGGAAGCACAGTGCAGCCAGATCTCTGCCGCCCTGGGCTGCAAACGTCGCTCAGTGGAAGCTGTGCCGTTCCCTCGTCACACGTCTCTTGCCACCAGGGATCCCCTGTGTTTATCCCATGCTTTCCTGAAGTCTGCCACCGTCCTTGTCATCATTACCTCCTCCAGGAGGATATTGCAGGATCCCACCACCCTCTCCGTGACAAAAAAAAACACCTCCTGACACTGTTCCTGAACCTACCCCCTCTGAGCTTCATTTTGTGACCCTGTAATGCAGCTTTGGCAGAACTGAAGGGCAGAACACTCCGGGCTGAGCTTGTTCTGCTTTATTTACAGGGCAGGAAAAGCAGTAAGGTAAGCAGTCTGCTCACTTCAGCGCAAAATTCAAAGTTGCCATTTGCCGCTGTGCCCAGGATCGTGGGCCGGCATGCGTAAGTTACACCTGCCGGGAGGCAGGCGTAACTTCTTCAACAAAGGTAAGGGGGGGTTCTAGGTAGGGCTGGGGGGTGGGTTAGGTAGGGGAAGGGAGGGGAAGGTGCGGGGGGGGGGGGGGGAGGGAACGGAGGCAGGCTGCACGGCTCGCCGCATGCAAGTTGCAGAATTGTGCACACCCTTGCACGCGCCGACCCTGGATTTTGTAACATGCACTCAGCTGCAGGGGAGGAGATTTCTTTATGAAGCCTTGGATTATCACCAAACCTGAACAATTCAGGACAGAGTTCAGTGCAATGCTGATAACCTCAGGGGTTCCCTGCATCCTCTGCGAACAAAGGAACTGTTGTATCACCAATGTGCCAGTTCATGCCGCTGTTAACCTATAACTTCCCCCAAATGACTAAGGAAGCAGATCTGATGTTTGCAACACAATTTATATCTGTAATGTTTATAAAGTAATGAGGCTAAACTATGCTTTCAGAAGCTGTGCCGAGGTTAAGGGGCAAGAAGTTGCAGGCAGGAACCTTTTGTCTGGATGGGGAAACTCGTGGACTCTCTCTGCAGCCCTGCGTTTGCCAGTTTAATCCTCTTACACTTGGCAGGTCTGCATCTGCCTTTTGTTCTCCCCTTTTACTCTTCTAATAAGTTTATTACCTGCTGGCTGTACTTTCGTGTCTGGGGTCTCTGAACAACACGAGCCTTGTTCTCAGTCTAGAACAAGCCCGAGCAGAGGTTTTCTACCTGACTGAAGTCCATTACCTGTCTTTAGATATTCCACCAGGAAAAAAGCATATGAAGAGGTCCAAATTCCACAGCATTTAGCTGCATAACTCAGAAGTTATTGGGGTAAATGAAGACTCGGGCGCTTATCCGGCCAGTAAGTTGTTCTGGGCTGCAGGACCCTTTAAGGTGATGAGTTGGGGGTCGCGCTCGTGCTTTCACTGCATTCTTTTACAGCGCAGCGATACCGCCGTAATAATCTGTCAGCGTGGGGAAAATGATCACGAAACCACCCCCCCCCTGCAATATTGGGACCCTCCCATGATAAAATATCGCGGCTTAGTGAATCTAAGTCTGGTCGGACCAAATAGTTCACCTACAATTAGCCGGATAAAGTCAGCCGGCTCCGTGCAATAATGCGGCCACACTACAGAACCTACCGGCAAAGAGCACTAACCATGCAGGATGGATCGGTGCAGCGCTGCACTTATTTACTCTGCCACGAACGCCGAGACCCCAAAATAAAGGTCTTCAGTCATCCCAGCACCTCGGAGGGTGCGCTTAACTGAAGTAAGGCCCTAAGCTATGGAATTTAATGCCAGAAATGTTATGCACTTTAACTGATGCTAGGAGATTTAAATGCGAACTGAAAACATGGCTGCTTAAAAATGCTTACAAGCTCGGCTAGAGACTGCGCTTTGTAATAGATCTGTGAGTATAACCGTGGTGACGAGAGATGTTTAAGTTGTGTATATTTCAGAAATGAGAGGGACTGAAGCTCTATGAAGTGTGATAAGCATTTTATTTGATGTGTATTATTATTATTTTATTATTTAGGCATACGAGTGTTTTTTTTAATTCATTAAATTTGATATTATGTATGTCATCTGTAAACCGTTGTGATCTTTATATGGAATGACGGTATATAAAATGTTTAAATAAATAAATACATTTATTTCTTTGCCACCCAGACAGTGATTGAAGTTGCAAAAGTAAGAAAAGAATTAAATCTGTTTACAGAAATGGGTCATAAAGTGGACCAGAGACTGTCTGTGACACTGTGCTCTGTGGCATGGCTCTGTGGCTCTGTCTGTGACACTGTGCTCTGTGATGTGGCCCTGTGGCTCACTCTATGGCTTTGTGCTCTGTGCTCTGTGGTGTGGCCCTGTGGTTTGGTCTGTGTCACTGTGCACTGTGGCATGACCCTGTGGCTCTGTCTGTGACACTGTGCTCTGTGGCATGGCCCTGTGGCTCTGTCTGTGACACTATACTCTGTGGAATGGCCCTGTAGCTCTGTCTGTGTCACTGTACTCTGTGGCATGACCCTGTGGCTCTGTCTGTGACACTGTGCTCTGTGGCATGACCCTGTGGCTCTGTCTGTGACACTATACTCTGTGGAATGGCCCTGTAGCTCTGTCTGTGTCACTGTATACTGTGGCTCTGTCTGTGACACTGTACTCTGTGGCATGGCCCTGTGGCTCTGTCTGTGACACTGTACTCTGTGGAATGGCCCTGTAGCTCTGTCTGTGTCACTGTATTCTGTGGCTCTGTCTGTGACACTGTACTCTGTGGCATGGCCCTGTGGCTCTGTCTGTGACACTATACTCTGTGGAATGGCCCTGTAGCTCTGTCTGTGTCACTGTACTCTGCGGCATGGCCCTGTGGTTTGGTCTGTGTTACTGTTCTCTGCAGCATGGCCCTGTGGCTCTGTCTGTGACACTATACTCTGTGGAATGGCCCTGTAGCTTTGTCTGTGTCACTGTACTCTGTGGCATGACCCTGTGGCTCTGTCTGTGACACTATACTCTGTGGAATGGCCCTGTAGCTTTGTCTGTGTCACTGTACTCTGTGGCATGACCCTGTGGCTCTGTCTGTGACACTGTGCTCTGTGGAATGGCCCTGTGGCTCTGTCTGTGATACTGTACTCTGTGGCATGGCCCTGTGGTATGACATAGTGAGGGCAAAAGTAGTGCCGGCGCCATTTTGAATATTGGCAATACGGCCCGAGTGCAGGAGGTCGCTCCCAGACCCCTGCTGGACTTTTGGCAAGTCTTGTGGGGGTCAGGAGGCCCCCCCCCAAGCTGGCCAAAAGTCCCTGGGGGTCCAGCGGGGGTCTGGGAGCGATCTCCTGCACTCGTGACGTCGGGTGACAGGAACCAAAATGGCGCCGGCGCTACCTTTGCCCTGTCATATGGTAAGGGCAAAGGGCCACCGGCTCCATTTCTATTAACGCAGCCGTGGCCCGAGAGCGGGAGATCGCGCCGGGACCCCCCACTGGACCCCAGGTAATTTAAAACATTTGGGGGGGGTTCGGGAGGGTGGGGGATTTGTTTTAAAGGGTCGGGGTAGGTTTTAGGGTTGTTTTGGTGTGCCGGTTTTCCCGCCCTCCCCCGATTTACGATTTTTTGACGATAAATCGGGGGAATTGCAATTGTATCGCGGCTCTAACGATTTTTGACGATTTAAAATATATCTGACGATTGTTTTAAATCGTCAAAAAACGATTCACATCCCTATTTCCTATGATCTTTCTCTGTTTGGGAAAGGTGAGTGCCAATATGGCCCAGGGCCATAGGCTCGTGTGTTAAAACAGGGTTGGCCCACAGGTTTGTGAGAGGCATAGGGTTTGTGGCTGAAGGCTGGAGCTCTGATTGTCATTCACAAATATGAGCATCCAGGCATAGACACAAGAGGATCAAGGCATCAGGCTCTAAAAGGTAGCGCCTGGCAGGTCAGCTCATCCTTGATTTGATCCGATAATCCATTTCAGAAGGGCCTGCCATGACAGTATGGAACTCCACAGCATTCTACCCCATTGCACCGGTCCCTTGCTTTATGCGGAGAAGGGAGGTTGAAGATGAAATCAAGCTGCTTGGGTCATCAAAAACGCATTTAAACATCAAGACAAATGCTACAGCAAGCTATCATTCCCAGCAAATCTCATTAAGAGATTCACACTCAGAGAAATCAAGGGGTCCTGTTTTTCTTAAAATGGGGAGACCCAGCCTGGAGCCTCCCCAGTCAGTAGAGATATTATGAATGCCATTCTTGTCTTATAGTCAGGAAAATAGGAGACCTGCAGGATAAAGATACACAGTGCCACATGTGGGCAGGAGGAGATCAACAACGGATCCCTACAGTCTTCCTGAGTCGGGGCAAACTTCAGTTTCATCTCCTCCAAGGCCTCCTCTGCTAGTGGCAAGCTTGGTCCAGAAACTTCTCCTGCTGGGTGTTGTTTCTCCCCTGCCTGGAGCCTCTCCCCAACTCCCTATCCCTAGGTTAGCAGGGAGATCAGAGTCCTTATCCTCCCTATCTCAGGGACTTTGCTCTTAGAGCCTCACTGGTCATGCTTAAGAACATAAGAACATGCCATATTGGGTCAAACCAAGAGTCCATCAAACCCAATCCAGGCCATAAGAACCTGGCAAGTACCCCAAAACTAAGTCTATTCCTTGTTACTGTTGCTAGTAATAGCAGTGGCTTTTTCTTAGTCAATTTAATTAATAGCAGGTAATGGACTTCTCCACCTGAGTATCTAGATGAACACACTATTCTAGATGAGGGCACATAGCACTGTCCAGTTTGGATGATGTCAGGAAAGGCTTTGACAGGGGTACAAAATACCTACTGATACACTTTGATATATCAGCTGCCTTTGACACACTGAATCATCAGAATCTGTTGTTAAGACCAACTGATGGAGGGTTAACAGGAATGATGTTGAAATGGTTCAAGTCATACCTAGCTGATAGGTCATAGCAGATGACAATAAGGTCCACAGTATTGTTATGGTATCATATGGTGCCAGATGCCCTAATCGTTGACATTATTTAATATCTACCCGTCTCCTATATGTAAACTCCTAGCAAGCCTGAGTGTGGATTACCAACTATACGCCAATGACATTTATTCGTGGTTTGCAGTAAGGGTAAAAGCACATGCAAAATTGCATCCATGCAAATTTTTATGTCTACAACCTCTTGGGTAATTCTCAAAAAGCCCATCTATGCGTGTAAATGAATGGGTGTGTTTGACTACCTTTCATGTCATGCTTTCTTAACCAACAAGGCATTCAAGTCAAACCTGAGCCACGTGTATGGTGCTTAAGTGTTTCTCTTACTAGGGATTTAATAAACTTCCTTTAAGCAATGGCCGCAGGTTTGTGGTGTTCTGGCTCATAGACTTTTATAGCACTTCTAGGATCAGATGAGAAGAGTTAGGCACTGGTAATTCATTTATACTGGTTGTCTTCGCTTTTATTAGCCCAAGGGTGGTTAATGGAGAGGATGAATTTCTTTTAGTAATTTTATTATTTATGTGTGTTCAATGTAGGAGGAAAAGAAGCTGTGTGGGAGACATTCTAAATGCTTCACAAAATGAATTTACAGTCATATGGAGTTCAGTTTATTACATGCAGGTGCTGTCATTTTAAATATGGGAATTTAACAGTGTTGTCTCCCCTGTTAATTTACACACCCCGACATGACTACATGCAAACATATATACATACATACATTCATATACATGCTATTTACTTACGCACACACAGAGATCATTAGGTAACTCTGCATGATGAGTCTGACCACTTACGTTTCTGTGAAAACATGTTCCATTTTCTAGCCTGTCAGGAGACACTGGAAGAAATGCAGGTTTCAGATTTTTAGAATGAGGGCGTGAATGTGATTTATGATATCAGTTTCACACATAGCTACTGGTGATACATCTTGCACCACTTCATCCTCAATGGGCTTTTCATTATTTATTTATTTATTTATTTTTAAGTCTGCCTACAAGAGCTGGGCTCTGACATGAGGCAGATTACGTTGGCTCCCGAGTCCCCTCCATGTAACACCTCAGGACAGCACTGAGGATAACTGGGATCCTGGATAGTGTCATATCTCTATAACATCTCTCTCTCCCTACAGGGTAGTCCTTGATATATGTCTCTGTCCTCCAGGCTACCCCCCAGCACAGGAGCACGTGAGTGGAGATAGCCTGTATTTCTCCTCCTCTAGATTACCGTAGGGCTGTTAGATGAACAAAGACAACACAGCTTCACACACCTCTCTCACTTCCATCCAGACCTTCAGATACCTGAAAGGGTTTAATGATGCACAATGGTCAAACCTTTTTCATTGGAAAGAAATCAGTAGAACTAGGGGTCACGAAATGAAACTCCAGGAAGACTCAGAACCAAGGTCAGGATTTCTTCACGGAGGGTGGTGGATGCCTGGAATGCCCTTCCAGAGGAGGTGGGGAAGACAAAAACAGTGAGAGAATTCAAAGGGGCATGGGATGAACACTGTGGATCCCTAAAGGCTGAGGATGGGAATGAGGGAACGAGTGCATGGTGCAGCATTTATTACCCTTAACCAATAAGCCTTCAAACTCTTAATGCAACTCCGTCATTGCTCTCTGCTTCAACGGCAGGGGAAAAGGGGAATTGGACTCAGACAGCAACCAACAAGGACCCTGGCTTTTACGGTCTGGGGAAACAAATAAGCATGGGGGTAACTCGCTGTTGCGGCTGTTACTACCCTTAACCAATAAGCCTGATACTTGTGTTGTAACTCCAACATTACTCTCTGCTTTCCATGGCAAGGGGTAAAGGGAAATTGGATTCAAACAACCGAGGGCTCTGACTTTTATGGTCTGGGAAACTGATGAGAATGAGGGTAACCTGCCCAGTGCAGCAGATAGCAGCATAAGCTTCTGGGCAGACTGGGTGCATCATTTGGTCCTTTTCTGCCATCATTTCTATGTTTCTATAACAGCCACTGTTCATTTCCACAATCAAGTAGATAAAAAGTCTTCATTTACCTGTCAAGTGGCCAGAAATAAAATGGTCATCCTAAACCTATTATACAGTGTGCACATGTGAACAGTCTGGCTGGACGGGGACAAAGACACAATACACTACTACCGAGCCACCCAGTCTCTTCCTGTAGGGCAAACGGGCAGATGGCCAAACATTCGTTTGTTGTCAGTGTCTCCCTCATGTGTTATGGTTTGAAAAAACAGTAAGGAGCAACTTTCAAAATCTCATCACAGCAGAGTTTGCTGGCACAGCATCTGTAGGTCTGCAAGCTCACTTTCAAAGGGTAATTCCCCATAGACGACCTCAGCCAGGAAGCAATCTCGGTGCCACTCAGCCACTGGGCCAGGTCCTCACCCCCCCCGTTTCTAATCCACTCCACTACCTGAAGTGCCACCGTTGGATGCTTCACTCAAACCCAAGTCCACCTCATTCAGCACTTACCCCCAATCTAATTCTCTGGTCACCGAAAAGAAGACATCAATCAGATTCGTGTGACACGATCTCCCTCTGATAAACTCATGCGCCCACACTGGATTCAAGAAGGCTTCCCCACTCTCTCACTCAGATGAGTCTTCATTAATTTTCCTACCACCAAAGTCAAACCAACAGGCCTGTAATTTCTCACCTCTTCCCTGTTATGCCTTTTATAAAGGAAAACACTCATCATTTTCCAGTCCTGTACAACCACTCCCATCGCCAAAGATCTATTGAACAGATCCTTCAGTGGACCCACCAGAACCTCTCTGACCTCCCTTAATATCCCAGCACATTGAGAGCCACAAACCCAGAATTCGCAGAGGCAGAGGTGGACGAGAGACCATCTCCACCCATCACACGCACACACCTGACCTCGCAACCCCCACTCCCATCATCCTCAGCACGCAACACTGGCTCTCTTTGCCCTTCCCATGAGTAGGGGGATAGCCTAAGACCCTCCTCTGAACTCCTGAACAGGTGATTGATGGCTAAGGGGCCTATGAGAACTTCAGGATCCCTTCTATCTGCACCTACAATACTCAGAATCTGGTTTTGCATTCCTGCTCTCTGGAGGTGTTTTGTTTTTGTCTCCTTCCAAATGTTCCTCCAATAATACAGCTTCCCAGCAGGATTTTTTGAGGGGCCTTTGGTTTTTAGCTCTGTTACCACCTGGTCACAATGCCATGAAAGCGTTTGCTATGCATATAAATGGCGGAGGGTCACCCACCTCATCTACTCCTGACTCTTCAGCCTTTTTGTGAGGAATGGATGCAGATGTTTTGGATCATGTATACAGGGGGAGGCAACTCTAATTTTAGCCAATTCTTCCTTAAGATGCGTAAACTCCCTCCTCCTCAAATCTCTGCTTCTTCTGTTACTCCATGTATGGCTCGTCCTCTCAGGATTTCCCCTGGAGCTGCTCCTTGCATGAAACCCCAGTACATGCAGGTTCTATCTCCTGAACTTGCTCGCACACCACAGCCTCCAGTCAAGACTTCTCTGTGCACCTCGCAGGTTTATGAACTTGTTCTGATCCTGTTTGTTTTTAGGTTATATTGACTGGGCCAAGATGCTTGTACAGCAGTGTCTGTACCAGGCTCATTCCCTGAAGGGGCTTTGAAGTCGGTGAATCATCCTGAAAGCTGCAGATGAACCATGGGGTGCTTGGATTTCTCCCCAGCTAAATTTACTGTCCATGAGATTACTTCACCCGAGGAAGTTTATTTTCAGTAAACTCCTTCATGGAAAAAACGCTTTTGGGGATATTTGCTTTTGGATCTTGGTGCCCTGAGTTCCTAACAGAGGCACCAGTAGGGCTGTGAAGTTTATCATTCTCTGACAGGCAAGAATCCCCCTCATGACCCCAGTTCCTACAATGGACAGAAAGACATTTCTGGTTTTCTGTAGAGACATCACTGATGTGTCTATTTCAGGGATCTGAAAAATGTCTTGGAGACCCCACATCCTATCAGGGTTTCAGGATATGCACAATGAATATGCATTAGAGACTCAGTATATGTAAATTTATCTAATTTATTTATTCTTATGTCCTGAAGATTTCCAATAAAATTATTCAACGTAGATTATAAATATTCATAAAATAAGTATATAAACATCTAACAGTGCTCTAATATATAACATAAATCTATTTAATTATTCGTCATGCATACTCATTGCACATATCCTGAAAAACCAGCTAGCTGTGGGGCCCCCAGGACAAGTCTGTAAAGCTCTGCTCTATTTAAAGAAGAAAACAAGTAGTTTTGTAAAAAAACAGTATATTCTCCAAAACTTCTTCACATGCTCTAAAAATGAAGCAAAGAAAAAAAAAAAAGTCTGTGCTGTAACCATTTCCTCCCTGAGAAAACTGTGCAGAAGCAGCTGGTGCCAGGGTGAAGCCTGTGAAAACTGATCCTGCATGACATGAAGAAATAGTCTGGTGAAGTCGATCAGCCAGCCAAAGAGTAAAGCACTAACTGGGCTTCCAGGAGTCAATGAACTGCTGCTGGCGTTTCTGTGTATTCTGGAGTGGTGGGAGTAAGAAACAAAGAAGGTAATTCAAGGGAGTGGATAGAGGGAAATGATATCAAAGAGAGAAATGGGTAAGAAACAGACATTTTAGAGACATAGGATAAACAATAGGACATTGTGATAACAGGATACAAATTGTATCAGTGTCATAACGCAGATTGAATCCGTGGAGGGGTGGCACTAGCTGTAAAAGATGATAAAAATCCTGCAGGAAACAAGTACTGTGGAATCCTTATGGCTAGAAATTCCACGTGTGACGGGTAAGAGTACAGCAGTGGGGGTATACTACTCGCCGCCTGGCCAAAATGAAGAAACAGACCGTGAAATGCTAGCTGAAATTAAAAGAGCAAATACATTTGTCAACACAATAATAATGGGAGATTTCAATTACCCCGGTATTGATAGGGTCAGTGTCTCATCAGGACATTCTAAAGAAGTTTCTAGATGCCACAAATGATTGTTTCATGGAGCCGCAGGTCCTAGAATCGATGAGAGGGGTAGCTATTTTACATCTCGTCCTCAGTGGAATGCATGACCTGGTGCAATGGGTTACTGTGGTGGGGCTGCTAAGCAATAGCGATCATAATGCAATCAAATTTGACATAATCACTGGAGCGAGGACAAGGAAGTAAAACTACTATGGCAGCACATTACTTTAAGAAGAGAGACTAGCATAGAATGAGGAAATTAATTAGAAAAAAATAAAAGGCATAGTTGTAAGGGTTAAAAGTTTGCGAGGCATGGACATTGTTTAAAAATTCATCAAATAAATTAATACGTATGGAATAAAATTTAACAGATCACATTTTAATAAATAACTTTTGTATTTCTTTCTAGAACATCATAATATATTTTATAAAATTGTTTTTTCAATATCTTTAGATCAAAATAGTATCTTATTGGCTACCTAATACATCTCAAATCACAATTAAACACACATCCAGCAATACACTGCAAAGGGACCATTATCAACATCACACATCCCAACATACAAATATCCATACAACCCACTAAAAACTCTTAACTCTATAACCACACGCAATTAATATAACAAAACTGTGCTCACTCATACAATTGTTTTTAGAAAAACTAAAGCAGCAAAAATGCAAAAAAATTTCTTTTAAATATCCCAAAATAACCACAGAATAACTACAACCTTTTTGGTGGATTTAGCCACGTTAGCTTTGACAGAAAATTATTTTGATTTTAATGGAGAGATATATAAACAAGTTAAGGGAACAGCTTTGGGGCCACTATGGCCCCCAATATTGTCTCTTCATTCGTAGATCGGTTTGTGTAGTGTTCAGTATTTTGGGGTCGGATAGGTTTGTGCCTGAGATTTATAGATGGCATCTTTTGTATTTGCTTAAAGATCTCTTTTGTATGCTGAATACGCGTGATTCCAATCTCACTTTCACTTATGTGATGGATAGACAGAGGGTGTGTTTTTTAGACATGTGCCTTCATGTTCAAAATGACAATTTCTGTACAACTTTGTAAACCAAGCCAACTGACAGAAATAATCTCCATTACCACAGATTTCATCCACCACATACGTGGCTGTTCTGGTTGCGGCGGATCTGTTCAAAGTTCAGATTGAAAACGAGAGGAAAGTGTGATGGGTTTTTACAGCGGGCGTATCCTTCCGGTTTAACCCGGAAGGCATATAATTGTGCATTACACATTAACCATGATCTTCTTTTTTGTAAACAAGATAGGGAAATGTCAGATGGTAGAGTATGCATATTACCATATACTGTAAATTCCAGACATGTTCCCCGGAAGCACTGACCTTTCATTCAAACTTTGCAACCTTTTTTCTAATACAGACCCTCAATTTGCTTTTAAAAGAGCTTGAAATTTTAGACATTTTGGTATCGTCTCGTTTCTCAGAATGTAGGTCTGTTCAGAGGGGGGGGGGGCATCACAGTTGTGGCCATTGTACTACATGTCCTCTATCATAACATTTACGTGCATATGCAAACGCATAAATCATTTCCTTTGCAAACTTATACCTCGTTTAACCTGGCAAATTCTTTACTTGCTTGCACGTGGGCCACCGACATAACCATGGCTCTGACAGAATGAGCCTTGACATGACCCTCAAGGTGCAGTCCCGCCTGGAAATAATAGAAGGAGATGCAATCTGCTAACCAATTGGATAGTGTCTGTTTGTCAACAGCAATGGCTACTCCCAACCTATTCCTGTCAAAAGAAATGAAAAGTTGGATGGATTGTCTATGGGCTTCAGTCGGCTCCAGACAGAAAGCCAAGGCTCTCTTGCAATCCAAACTGTGCAGTGCTCATTTGTCTTGGTGTGACTGGGGCCTGGGGAAGAATGTTGGCAGAACGACTGACTCGTTAAGATAGAAATCCGTTACCACCTTAGGCAGGAATTTGGGGTGCGTACGCAAGAACACCCTGTTGTGATAAAACTTGGTAAAAGGAGGCTAAGCCTCTTAGGCCTGGAGCTTGATGACCCTGCGTGCTGAAGTGACCGCCACAAAAAATATGACCTTCTAGGCCAGATACTTCAAGTCACAGGTGCGCAGTGGCTCAAAAGGAACTTTCATCAGCTGAGCTAACACCATGTTGAGGTCCAAAGGCACAGCAGGAGGCCTTAGGGGAGGCTTCAATTGAAGCAGGCCCTGCATGAAACATACAACTGTAGGATGTATAGAGATGGGCGTACCATCTACAGCTTGGTGGTATGTGCCACCTGCACTTAGATGAACTTTAATGGAGTTGGTTTTTAAGCCAGCCTCCGATAGGTGTAGGAGGTAGTCAAGCAGTTTTTGCGTAGGGCAGGAGAATGGGCCTTCTGCTCATACCACACAGAAAACCTCCTCCACTTCAGTCTGTAGGACTTTCAAGTGGAAGGCTTTCCAGAAGCCATGAGGACCCGAGACACAAGTTCTGAAAAATCAAGTGACTGCAAAATCAGTCTCTCAACATCCAGGCTGTGAGCGACAGGGCCTGGAGGTTGGGATGTCACAGCCTGCCCTGATCTTGTGTGATGAGATCTGGGGAAGTCCCCAGATTGATCGATCTCCTGACGGACAACTTCCGAAGGAGTGGAAACCAAATCTGTCTCAGCCAATGAGGGGGCTTTGAGGATCATAGTCTCTCAGTCCTCTTGAAGCTTCAGGAGAGTCATTGTCACTTGAGGAATTGTCAGATACACTTACAGAAGATCCTTGCCCCAGTGGCGAGCAAAGGCATCTGAGGCTGGCTCGCCGTCTGACCTGTACAGGGAGCAGAACTGAGCCACCTTCCTGTTGCAGGGGAATGTGAAAGTCCACATCTGGGTTTCACTAAAGGCGGAAGATTCAATCGCTGACCCCTGGTCCAGCGACCACTTGTGGGGGGTCTGAAGGCTTGACTTAAGTCTGTCCACTATCATGTTCTCCGTTCCAGCCAGATGCATAGCCCCGAGTACCATCCCGTGGGATAGATCCCAGCACCAGATCTGGACCGCTTCCCGACACAGGAGATACGACCCTGTACCTCTCTTCTTGTTGACATACCACATTGCTACTTGGTTTTCTGTTTGTATCAGGCCAATTTTGTTGGCCAGCCGATCTCTGAAAGCCCAGAGCATATCTGATCGCCCGAAGCTCAAGGAAGTTGATTTGACATTGTGCTTCTTGGGAAGACCACAGGCCCTGGGTGCAAAGCTCCTCTACATAAGCACCCTACCCCAGGGTAGACGCATCCGTGATAAGGACAATTTGGGTAGGAGGTAGGTTTTGGAAAGATATTCCCCGTTGCAAATTCGAGAGAACCCTGCAACCCGGCTCAAAGAGTCCCAGAGAGATGGAGTGATTCGATGCGGTCCTGGAGGTCCTGGGTGGCCTGGCGCTACTGTGACTTCAGGGTCCATTGGGCTCTGGCATGTGTAAATGTGCCAGGGAATAACATGGATGGTTGCCGGCCATTGTGACCCAAACAGCCTCAACATATGCCGAGCTGACACCTGCTGGATCTGTTGAATCATCGCAGCTCTGGACGCCAAGTGAGACCGCCCCTGGAGCACGGCACGAAGGCTTTGCCTGAGTTTTGTCTAGCAAGGCTCCTATGAAGTCCAATTGAGGTGATGGGCTGAGATGGGATTTCGGGGTGGTAGATGAGGATGAACCCTAATTATTTATTTATTTATTTAAAATTTTTTAGTTATACGGCATTCATGTTGCAAAACATTCAGTGCCGGTTTACATATAACAGGGTGTGTACAGTGAACAATTCAATAACCTATTTGTGTAGAAGGAAGCAGTTACAAATAACAAGGTAATAGAACTGGAGGAGAGAAGAAAAGGGAGAGAGAATAACATTAGGTATAGGTATTTACATTAGTAATAACATTTTTACATGTGGAAGTGGTAGAATCTGGCTGAATAGAATTAATCGGTGTCCGGGAAAGCTTTTTTAAACAGCCAGGTCTTAAGTCTCTTCCTGAAGGTTGGGAGGCTGGGCTCCTGTCTAAGGTCCGGTGGGATGGAGTTCCACAGAAGGGGGCCAGCTGTTGAAAAGGCCCGATCTCTCAAGGTAATGTGTTTGGTAGTTCTGCTGGGGCACTTGAAGAGATCCTCTGAGTGTGTCTCTTGTTGGTCTGGAGGAGTTATAAATTTGGAATGGGAATTGTAAGTCGAGTGGGGTGTGTTGATGGATGGTTTTGTATATTATGGAAAGAGATTTGTAGAGGATTCTAAAGTGAACAGGCAACCAGTGGATGAACCCTAATGATGCCAACACCCGGATGGTCAAGCGCATGGACTGATCTGTCCCTGCCTGAGAAGTGCTCTTGACCAGCCAGTTGTCTAAGTAAGGAAAACATGCACTCCCAGTCTGAGGAAGTGCGCCCCCACCATGGCCAGGCACTTTGTAAAGATATGTGTGGCTGACGCTAGCCCGAACGGCAACACTCTGTACTGGAAGTGCTGTTTTCCCATCACAAATCCGAGATACTTCTTGTGACTTGGGAAGATCTCGATGTAGGCATATGCGTTCTTTAATTCAAGGGAGCACAGCCAGTCTTCTTTTTTGCAGGAGGGGAATTAGGGTGCTCAGGGAAACCATTTTGAACTTTTCTTTTTGAGAAACTTGTTCAAGACCTTCAGGTCTAGGATGGGACGGAGTCCCCCTGTTCTCTTTGGAATCAAGAAGTACCGGGAGTAGAATCCCTGTCCTCTTTGCCTTGGTGGGACAGGCTTGACAGCTCTGGCATTAAGAGAGTGGAGAGCTCGATTAACAGTACCTCCTGATGCATTATGAGCCCCAAAATGGGAACGGAGGAGAATTTGTGGCACACCCAATAGGTTCAACCAGTATACTTAGCGGATGATGGACAGAACCCACTGGTCCGAGGTTATACTGGGCCACCAATTCACAAAGAACCGTAGCCTATCCCTGACCGGGGGGGGGGGGGGGGGCAGCATCTTAGGTACAGGCAGCTGGCTTATGCTCCCTACGATCCAGTCAAAACCCCCCGTCCCAGGATTTAGCTGGGGCACCAGCTGGGGCTTGAGAGCTCACTGCTGCCTGGGACGGCCTCAAGAGCTCACCCCTCTGTGAACGGGAATGAGGGGCCAGAGGATACTACTTCCCTCTGGTGGCAGAAAGACATCCTCTGACCCTACCTCACAGACCTCCTGGCTCAGGAGGGTGGGTCTGAAGTGCTGGTGGAGAGATGCTGGAGGGTCTCAACTGGTCCACTACGTCCCTCACTTTATCTCTGAAGAGATTCTCTCCTGTACACGGCAGGTCAGCGAGTCGTTCCTGTACCCATGGTCGGAGATCCGAGGCCCGCAGCTATGCCACTCTACGGGCGCCGATTCCCGCTGCAGAGACTCTCGCTGCCATCTTGAAAACATCATTGGTTGAACAAACCTTGTGTTTTCCCCACTCTAGGCCCCTGACGCATCAGCAACAGGAAGGTGTCCTGCTGCTGTCGCTGCCTCCTGCACCTGCTTCGAGGTTGCGCGAGTATTGACTCAGGTAGAGCCGGGCAGGAGGCGATGCAGGTAATGAGCATGGCCCCCTGAAATACTTTCCTCCCAAGAGCTTCCATTGCTCTGTGATCCTTTCCCCGGGGCGCGAGCATTGGATCCAAGAGCGCTTGGCCCTCGAGAGCGGATTCAACCACCACTGATTGTGTGCCAGCTTTCGCTTTTTGAATCCGGTAGCCTGTTGGATGAGGTAAATCCCGTCTGCCTTCCTGTTCACAGGAGGTACTATGAGGGGGTGCTCCCAAACCCTCAACAGCAATTCCTTAAAGATTTCATGCACCGGGACCACCACAACCCTCTTTGGGAGCCTCCACAGCTGGAGGATTTCCAGCATCTTGGGCCTGGCGTCCTTCTCCATCATCAACTGAAACGGGATGTCCTCCGCCATTGCCCTCAGAAAACCTGCGAAGGTCAGGTCCTCTGATGGAGACCTCCTTCGTTCCTCTGGAGGAGATGGTTCTGAGGGGAGACCCTCAAGTCCTCTGAGGAGGATTCTGCGGTGTTGTCCTCCCAGGGGTCATATGGAGGCCTCATCCTCACTGTAATCCACAGGGGATGGGGCCCTAGGTGCTTGGCCTTCGCCCAGAGGCCTGGGCACTGGTGGCACCAATGCCGGCCCCAGCAAGGCTGGACGGCTGCGGGAGGGGGCTGCAGGCCTCGATGGAGATTCCTCTTTAGAGGAACTGGTAACAAGTACTGTATTGGTTGGGGGAAAACATCGGTGCCCCGCTGGGAACCGACACCAGATGGGTCAGTAACACACCAGTGAGCTGTTCCAGCAGCAGTTCCAGCAGGGAGAGCACGGGCATCACTACTGTCTGTGTTGCCGGCTCGATGCCCCGCTTGACTCTGTGCTCCAACTCCTCCTTGAAAGTTGCCGATGCCAAAACGGACTGGGAGGCAGGAAGGGTGGCCGAATCTTCCTCTGATCCCTGAGGTGAATCGGCCACTCACACCAGGACCGATGTAGATTATTACGGACCCCCGGCATCAGTGGAGGATGGGCACTCCTCGCCGCGGGGTTGCTTCGGGGGCATCACGGCAAGCGCCAGCACCTTCCCGAGCCTGGCACTGTGCACTGAAGGTGACCGGTACCGGTGCCGATGCTTCCTCGGCTTCCCTCGGTGCTCAGCCTGGTCTTTCCCCGGTTCGATTCCTCGACCTGGAAGAGACCAACAGGGGTTTTTCTCCGGCGCCCTTTCTGCAGCAGCGTTGACGGAGCCGACGGCCCCACTGTCAATGGCTCGGTGTCCACGTGTAGGGAGATATCTCAGGTTTTACCACTGAATCACCCAAATGAATCATAATAGCCCAAAGAGTGTACAGGCCCCCAATGCTGTCCAGCAAAGAAAGAATTTACCCAGGTGAACTTTAAAGCAGCACTGTCTGAGTGGAAAATGAAGGCCTTACCCTGATACTCTGAAGGATCCCTTATCAGGATGTGCCTGTTTTGCATGTTCCTGAGTCAATAGGAGCAAAGCAGACAGAGGCAACTTAAGCCATAAGCAGGAGTCATGGATGGGCCAAGCAGCCCCCCATGCTTGGAAGACAGAAGGGGGGGGGGGGGTAGTCGGAGGCGGAGAAAAACACCGACACTGGCAGTCAGCTTGGCATACCGACGTGGCAGTTCTCCCCCCCCAAAAAAAAATGGGAGGGGAAGAAGACCTGCAACATGGCAGGACCCCCCCCCACGAAATAAGAGGGGGAAAAGAACTGCAATGCATCAAAAGACCCTCCACCCAGCACGTGAATATGCATGAGTGTATGCATATTCATCAGCTTGGAACTATAAGACAGGGGGGCAAAGAAGGGGGGAAAAAAAGAGGAAACACAAACCCTAAGTGCAAAGAACCCCCCCTGGGGAAGCGAACCCTGAGGTGAGCAAATCCGAAGAGCATCCCTGAAAAGAAAGGGGAATCCGAAGAAGACCAGCAGCCCTGCTATCGAGAAGAGAGAAGACTAAGTGTGACCAAGAGACACGGGCAGGAGACCAGAGAGAGGAAGCCCCTGCTCAGGTGTGGAGAGTGACAGAGTTGAAACTGCGTGGGGCGAGAGCCAGCCCCAGACACCCCCAGTACCAGAGCCAAGACTCCTTCCTGGACTGCCGCCAGCTCTGCCCGTGCCAAACCCAGGAAGCAAGTCTCACCCCCCCCCTGCATACATTCTCCAGACCTCCAGCCGTGAACAGAGAGATATCGCCTGAAGCTGGGGCCAGGGTAAGTAACTTAGCCATAAGTATTAATCCATGAAGCAGGCTAAGGTTTATGGCATGTCTGTTACCACCCATGATACAGAACTTTCTTTAGGGAAAACTGGAGTTTCGTGACCAGGATGTTAGAGACAGGAATTGTTTTTATTTTCTAAATGCTATATCATGCCAAATCTGATAAAGTCTATTTCTGAGGAGAATACACATTGTCTTTTCCTGATTTCAGATCACAAGGTGGGAGGGCAGCTGGCAGTGTCTTGTAGCAGGCACATCCCCCCTGCACCCCTAAACTTGCTTACACATCGGTGAGGATCCACAGTCCTTCGGTGTCGATAGCTCGGACTTTCTCACCCCGAAGAGCTTCTCCATCTTATAGGCACGAGCACGACGCCCCTTCAGGGCCATTTGGTCACACAAGCAGCAACCCAGGACATAATGCGATGCCCCCAGGCAGAGTCACCACGCATCGTGTGGGTCCGTAATGGACATGGTCCTCGGGCACTGACGGAAGCCGGACGAGGCAATGATGAAACAAACAAAGAGGGGCAAAACGAGTTATGGTGACGGTGGGTGACCGACTCCGGTGGGCACTGAGGCACCGCCGACATGGGGTGAACAGAAGTAAAAAGAAACTTACCCAACCGCTGAGAAACCTGACTGAGGATAAGGGGAATCGTAGAGGAACCAGCGCAGAGAAAAACATGCGAAAACCTGAAAATGATTGGTGGGAAATGTTTCAAAGGCAATTTTCAAGAAAAAGCCACAAGCTCAGTTCACTGCAAGGCGAAAGCTCCGTGGGACCCTGCGTGGATGTGTGGAACAGGGCACGCTGGGCATGCTCAGTGTGCAGTCAAAGTCCTAGGAACTTTGTAAGTTTTCCATGCCGGGCTCCATCCGACGATGTCACCCATGTGTGAGAACTAACATCCTACAGTCCTAGGAGAAACTATTGGCGTCAGGCAAAACCAGCCGCACTTAAAAACAAAATCATTGCCTGTGTGTGGATAGCCATGAGGAGTCAGTATGGTTTCAGCAAGGGGAAGTCGTCTTGCCAATCTTTTGGAATTTTTTGGCGATGTAAATAAATATGGGGATAAAAGGGGGGGAGGGGCAATTGCTATACTGTATTTGGATTTTCAGAAGGCATTTGGCTAAGTCTCCCATGAGACACTCCTAAGGAAATTAGGAAGTCGTGCGGTAGGAAGCACCGAGCATTGTAGATGGGGAAGTGGCGAACAGGCTGGGTGTGGTGCCCGCGGACCCTTGGGCTGAGGCAAGATTGGCCAAAATGTGTCCCTTCCTTTCTGAGCACCTTAGGCACTCTCTCCTCGCCTGCAACCTGCTCCTCACACTCAACGTCTCTCTCCACTACCCGCTCTCCACCTCCTCCTGCACCCCGCGCATCAGGCAGGGCCCTCCCCTTCCTCCACCGCCAGTGCCCGACTCCGTGCCTGCAATGGGCTTCTTTTAACGCTGCACCTCCGAGGCTCAACCTGCTGGCTTTAACGCCGTTTCTGTCGCCTTGCTCAGCCTGTGAGCGCTATAGAGCGGGGGCTGCCCCGTGCACCTCTGCACTGCGCTGGCGCTCCTACTATACACGGGCCAAGCAGAACGCACACGCTCCTGGGAGGCAGGGAGCTTCTCTGCACGAGCCCGCCGCCGCGCCAAGGTAGCGCAGCCCCTCCGGACCGCATGCAGCGCGCGCGCGCGCACCTGGGGGAGGTGGCAGCGGAAGGGTTAGGGGAGGAGCGTGGAGTGGCGCGTCACGGGGAAGGGGAGGTGCCTGTGAGCGTAAGCATCGCAGGGGGGCCGGGGGCGGGTGCGTGACGGGAGCGTCAGGCTGGAGGGAGGAGTCAGCGGCGGCGTCGCGTCGGGCGGGGCTTGCGCTGCTCGGGGCCGCAGACATGGCGGCGGATCTGAACCTGGAGCGGGTTCGCTCGCTGCCCCGGACCTGGAGCTTCGGCGTCACCCGGGCCGGACGCGTCTTCTTCATCAAGTAAATGCGCTTCGAGGGTGGGGGGTGAGGAACGGGCTTCGCCGGGCATTAGTGCCTGCACTGTTCCTGCTAGCAATATTACCTCACCTGCGAGGCTTGCATTTTCTGTAGTATTATTACTCGGGAGAGGGAGCAGTCTCTCACCTGCGAGGCGTGCATTTTCTGTAGTATTATTACTCGGGAGCAGTCTCTCACCTGCGAGGCGTGCATTTTCTGTAGCATTATTACTCGGGAGCAGTCTCTCACCTGCGAGGCTTACGTTTTCTGTAGTATTATTACTCGGGAGAGGGAAGCAGTCTCTCACCTTGCGAGGCGTGCAGTTTTCTGTAGCATTATTACTCGGGAGAAGGAGAAGTTTCACCTGGCGAGGCGTGCATTTTCTGTAGTATTATTACTCGGGAGCAGTCTCTCACCTGCGAGGCCGTGCATTTTCCGTAGTATTTATTACTCGGGAGAAGGAGAAGTTTCACCTGCGAGGTGTGCATTTTCTGTAGTATTATTACTCGGGAGAAGGAGAAGTTTCACCTGCGAGGTGTGCATTTTCTGTAGTATTATTACTCGGGAGAGGAGCAGTCTCACCTGCGAGGTGTGCATTTTCTGTAGTATTATTACTCGGGAGAGGAGCAGTCTCTCACCTGCGAGGCTTGCATTTTCTGTAGTATTATTACTCGGGAGAGGAGCAGTCTCTCACCTGCGAGGCTTGCATTTTCTGTAGTATTATTACTCGGGAGAAGGAGAAGTCTCACCTGCGAGGTGTGCATTTTCTGTAGTATTATTACTCGGGAGAGGGAGCAGTCTCTCACCTGCGAGGCTTGCATTTTCTGTAGTATTATTACTCGGGAGAAGGAGCAGTCTCACCTGCGAGGTGTGCATTTTCTGTAGTATTATTACTCGGGAGAGGAGCAGTCTCACCTGCGAGACTTGCATTTTCTGTAGTAGTTTACTCGGAGAAGGAGAAGTCTCACCTGCGAGGTGTGCATTTTCTGTAGTATTATTACTCGGGAGGAGCAGTCTCACCTGCGAGGCTTGCATTTTCTGCAGCATTATTACTCGGAGAGGGATGTCTCTCACTGCGAGGCTTACGTTTTCTGTAGTATATTACTCGGGAGCAGTCTCACCCTGCGAGGCGCATTTTCTGTAGTGAGCATTCTCTTCACCTGCGAGGCTTGCATTTTCGTGTAGTATTTATTACTGCTGGGAGAGGGAGCAATTCTCTCACTGCGAGGCTTGCATTTTCTGTAGTAGTATTACTCGGGAGAGGGAGCATTCTCTCACCTGCGAGGCTTGCATTTTCTGTAGTAGTATTACTCGGGAGAGGGAGCATTCTCTCACCTGCGAGGCTTGCATTTTCTGTAGTAGTATTACTCGGGAGAGGGAGCCTTCTCTCTCCTGCGAGGCTTGCATTTTCCTGTAGTAGTATTACTCGGGAGAGGGAGCAGTCTCTCACCTGCGAGGCTTGCATTTTCTGTAGTAGTATTACTCGGGAGAGGGAGCAGTCTCAACCTGCGAGGCTTGCATTTCTGTAGTAGTATTACTCGGAGAGGGAGCAGTCTCTCTCACCTGCGAGGCTTGCATTTTCTGTAGCAGTATTACTGGGGAGAGGGAGCAGTCTCTCACCTGCGAGGCGTGCATTTTCTGTAGCATTATTACTGGGGAGAGGGAGCAGTCTCTCCCCTGTGGGCTTGCATTTTCTGTTTTATTACTCAGGAGAGGGATCAGTCTCGTGTGAGGCTTGCACTTTCTGTAGTATTACTCGGAACAATCTCTCATATGTTTGGTGTATGGCACTGTAGTATTGCTCAAGAGAAGGAGCAATTTCTCACGTCTGAGGCTTGCATTTTCTGTAGCATTTGTTACTTGGGGAAGGGAGCAGTCTCGCAGGTGAAGTGTGGATGTTTTGTAGTACTACTCCAATAACTCTAGGAAGGGAACAATCTGTCACTTGCCAGGTCTTGGGTTTGTTGTAGTATTGTTGAGAAAGGAGTAGTCCCGTGTACAGTTTGGATTTTCTGGAGTATTATTCGCATCACTCAGGAAGGGAGCAGTCTCTCATGGGTGAAGTTTATATTTTTGTAGTTTTTGCATTACTCTGGGAAGAGAGTAATTTTCGTGCCAGGCTTTAGATTTTCTCTAGTACTGCCGAGAAGGGAACAGTCTCATCTCTAGCGCTTGGATTTTCCGAAGTAGTGTATGTATTTTCTATGAAAGGAGTAGTCACACGGATGAGGCTTGGATGTTTGGTACTACTAATCGCATTATTCCAGGAAAGGTGCAGTCTCACATGTGAGTCATATTTTCTATAGTAGTGTGGTGAGGGGGTGCAGTCTCATGGGTGAACTTTGGATTTTTTATACTACTACTACTCCAGGGAAAGAGCAGTCTCATGAGTGAGATTTGGATGCTTTGAAGTACTACTCGCATTACGACGGGAAAAGAGCAGTTTCTCACAGGTGAAGGGTGGATGTTTTGTAGTAGTATTTGCATTACTCTGGGAGGGAAGCAATCTCTTCATATACTGAGTTTTGGATTTCACTTTAGTATTGTTGAGAAGGGATCAGTCTCGTGTAGGGCTAGAGGATTTTCTGAAGTATTTGCATTACTCAGGAGAGAGCAGTCTCTCACAGGTGAAGTTTGCATTTTCTGTAGTTTTACTCAGGGAAGGGAGCAGTCTCTCAAGGTGAGGTGCGGTTGTTTTGTTTGGTAGTATTCGCATTACTCTGGAAGGGAGGCAGCCCATCACTTGTTAGATTTTGGATTTGCTCTAGTATTGTTAAGGGAGCAGTCTCATATAGGACTTGGAATTTCTAGGAAAGGAGCAGTCTCATAGATGAGGTTTGTATTTTTGTAGTACTACTGACATTACTCCGTGAAAGGAGCAGTCTGATGGGTGAGATGTAGATTTTTTGTAGTAGTGTACACATTACTCTGGAAAGGGAGCTGCCTCATGTGTGAGACTTGCATGTTCTGTAGTAGTGTGGAGAGGGGGCGCAGTCTCACAGGTGAGGTATGGATTTGTTTTGTAATACTACTCATGTTACTCTGGGAAGGGAGCAGCCCATCATGTTAGGTTTTGGATTTGCTGTGGTATTGCTGGGACTGAAGCAGTGTCTCATGAGTCAGGCTGCAGTCTTTCGTAGTGATCCTTCACTCTGGGAAGAGAGCAGTCTCTCACTTGTCTGGATTTTCTCTAGTATTTTATTTATTTAGTTTCTTTTTTTTATACCGAAGTATAGCAGAATGCCTTCACTCCGGTTTACAGAGAAAAACAACAATATACATAAAACGTGTTCATAACGCGTATAAATGTGGATAACAATTAACATTTCGTCAGAAGCAGAAAAGAAAACAGATTTAAAAAGAACGACATATGAATCGGACTTGCAGAGATTTAACAAGTGATGTTAGTTAATTATGGGAATAAATTAGGAGTAGCATTGCAGGGTGTATGATAGAGCAATTTATTCAAAGGTGAGCAGGTTAGGAATAAAAGGGAAAGTTTCAAGGGAAATAGAGGAGTGAAAATAAATATTAATATAAGATTGGATGAGAATAGATATGGTATAATAGGTAAGAAGGGGTGAGGAGGATTTAAAAGCATGGTTGTTACTGGGAGTGAGTCTTAAGATAATATATTGGGTTATCCAACTCCGTTTGAGAGAGATTGTCTAAATAACCATGTTTTAAGTTCTTTTTTGAAAGGTTTGGGGTCCCTGATTGAACTCAGGTAGATTGGTAGAGAGTTCCATTCTTAGGTCGGCAATAGAGAAGGCTCTATTCCTGGTGATGGATAGTTTAGCAGAGGTAAGGGGTGGGGGTATGATTAGTTGCACCTTGCCAGTGATTCTTGTAGTGCGTGGTGTTTTGTGCAGTTGAATCATGTGATCAAGGGAGGAGTTGTCAGCTTTGTAGATTTTATTATGTAGAGTAGTTAATGTTTAATACTGAGAAGGGAGCTGTCTTGACTCATTTGAATTTTCTGTAGTAGGGATATTACTTTGTATTTTCTGTAGTGGTATTCCTGTTAGTCTAGGAAGGGAATAGTCGCTCACTTGTGTGATTTGGATTTTTTCTAATATTGCTAAGAAGGGAGCCTTCTCTCATATTTAAGGTTTGGATTTTCTGTAGTATTGAGAAAGGAGCAGTCTCTGACTTGCAAGGTGTGTGTTGTTTTGTAGTAGTGTTCGCATTACTCTGGGAAGGGAGCAGTTTCTCACTTGTGAGGTTAGGATTTGCTGTAGTATTGTTGAGAAGGGAGCAGTCTCGTGTGTGTGTGTGTGTGTGTGTGTGTGTGTGATGTGGATTTTCCATAATACTGTTTCTATGGCATATGCGATACCCATCATGTGAAGAATACCAAAGAAAATGCCAGGGTAACATATGAGAGACTGCGCTTTTCCTCATCATCGTTTACTTGTTTCAAACTTTTCCAGCCAAAGAGTTCAAAGCGTGTTACAGTAGTTTAAGGTTTTCATTCTTCCCAGAGTAATGCAAATAATACTAAAGGGAATGCCAGCCTGACGAGTGAATGACTGCTCCCTTCCCAGGGTAAGGTTTGCCTCTTCTGTAGTAGTATTCCTGTTATTCTGGGAAGAGAGCAGTCTCTCACCTGTAAGGTGTGGCTTTTCTGTAGTATAATTCCTATTTAGGAATGGGATACTCTGCCATGTACAAGTCTTGTGTTTTCCATATTTTATGTTACTCTGGAAATTGAGTTCTTTGACTTGTAGGGTTTGGTTTGGTTTTTTTTGTAGTTTTATTACTTTGGGAATGGCACATTCTCGTGTGTCAGGCTGGATTTTCTTTTAATATTTACATTACTCAAGAAAGGGAGCAGCCTCGTGTATCTAAAGGTGTAGGTTTTGTGTAGCGGTGTTCCTATTAGTTTAGGAATGCGGTCTCGCATATGAGGTTTGGCTTTTATGTAGTAGTATTCTCATTACTCTGCAAATGGAGCAGTCTCTCATGGGACTGGATTAGTCTCTCACATATATAGTTTGGCCTTTCCGTAGTATCCGTTATAGCTCTGGGGTTGCGCAGTCTCTCCTGTGTAATGTTGGGTGTTTTTTTCCCTAGCAATATTTACATTACTCTGGCAGATGCTGGATTTTGTGTGCTGCTGTCGCAAGTTTGGCTCCGTATGTGAAGTTGTAATGTCTCTTTATTTTTCACAGTGAGGAGGCAAAGAGCACGACCTGGCTGCATCCAGTCACTGGGGAAGCTGTGGTTACTGGGCACAGGAGAACTCCAGGTACGGCATGAGCTGTATGAAGGAAATGCCACAAAAGCACACGGTTACCCACACGCATGCTCGCACGTCCCCACGTGTGCACTCGGCAGCTTTCATTCGCTTGCAGGTGGCCTTAAAGAGGTGGAAGGTTTTGGTTGCTTTAGCTGAGGGGCCAAGGAACACAATAGCAGTCCTCATTTAAACAGGAAATGGGACCCCAAATTTCCGCATGTGTGTCACCTTGTGTGCAGACAGCTGTTTTGTGCTTCAGGATGTTTTCTGACATCAGACAGCCCAGGAATGGAAGAACAGGGGGAGATTTTTTTGGTTTGTCTCTTTTCTTCCTTCTGGTAAAGCAGCTTGTATTTGAAACTAGGAGGGGGTGGCAGGCGAGCTGCTTTTTCTGCTTGGATTTTGCTGTTTGATTATTCGATGTGCCTGATTTGAAGCTGGATTTTCCTAGCTGATGTGGCTCAAAGACCGGTGTGGCTACTCCTAGAAGTTTGGGGACTTGACGGGAAGAGAGAAAGGGGCTGCTTTGCTCAGATTCACCTCTGCTTATGATTTGAATCCATATTAATTTGCAGCCCGCTCTGTGCTTGGAAATGCTAGCTGGGAGATGTCAGGGCAGGAGAGGAGTCCTGCTAATTGGCACAGATAAGCGCCTCGTTTGCCTTCAATCGCTCATTTCCTCCTGCTCACTTAAAGCACTTTTTGGGTTCTCTTGTTCAGTTTTCTCTCTTGCTTTCCACCCCATGTCTCGTTTTAGCACTGTCGCTCCTGCAAGGCCCAGTGCGGTGCTTCACATCGGATGCATTTTTGGTAGTTCGAGTGTTTGTTTCTTCACATAGCAGCTGAGCTGCCCTCTCACGGCGGGTTGATGCCTGCATGATGTGAATATCAGCTTTGCGCACTATTGCCGGGCTGAAGCGGTGCAGCATCGAGAGAGAAACTGTTATTCTTTTGCATGTCTGCAGTCATTAAATCTTATCTGCATGTTTTTCTGGTAATTTACTTTTCCTTGGATTTATGGGAATATTCTTATTTATTCGTTCGTATTTATTTTGTCTTTCCAGCGGTTGCCTAAGGCAAGTTATAGCAGTGATAATATATATGGTGGAAATTAACAAATAGTTGTGCCATTAAATAGCATGTCTAGGTCATCGATTATTTGTCAGTGCTTTTTGTTTTTATAAATTAGTCGTCGTCTTTAAGAATTATAATGTAATAGGTGTGTGTGTGTACATAATGAAGGGTTTGTGTCCTCATGGGTAACTCCAGAATGGCTGCTCCTACCATTGGAAAACCCAAATGAGTGAAGCGGGGAAGAGGGGAAGCACTGACAAGTTAGATGTGAAGCAGTAATTAGGAACCAAAAAAATAAACACAATTTTGCACTGGGTATTTTTCTATTTTTAAGATTTTGTTTAAAATGTGTTTAATTATATTGAATGCTTAATGTGACCAGGAAAATATTTAATATGGAGGGAAGAGAGTTCAGATGGCAATTCTCTGGCAGCCGACTTGTGAACCGGTTCAAAGGGCAAAATCATTCGTCATAAAAAAAAACAACTTCCAAATTAAAAACCCACAGGAAATGTTTATTAGGAAGATTAATTACATATATTAATTACATATATGTACATATATATTAATTATATGTAAATATATGTACATATATATTAATTACATATATGTACATATATATTAATTACATATATTAATTACATATATGTACTTGCTTATTCGTTATGTTTATTTAACAGTCATTATTTACGTACTATATAACAGTACATTTGCAGATTATCTTCACTACTAAAGTTCCTTGTAAAAAGTTGTACACACACATTCTATTCCAAAACACTAATAATGTTAATTGCCATTTGCTAAATGTTATTTTTACCTTCAATGTTCCTTGTAATAATGTTTAATGGTTGATTGTTATTGTTCAATGTTTAATGTTCTATGTACAAAACCCCGGTCTAACCTCCCAGACCAGGGCAACCTTTTCGTTACTTGTAAACCGGAATGATTTGTATTGCATACAGGAATTCCGGTATATAAAAATTAAAAATAAATAAATAAATTAAAAAAAAACTTTTATGAAAATTGTGAGTTTACTCAAATCATCAGATGCAACCTTATTACATAAACAGTGAGCCTTCAACCTAAATGACTTATGTCAGTATCTGAATAGTCACAAGGACTGGATGGACTTAACTTTGTGAATTCCTCTGGGTTTTTAATCCGGAAGTTTTTTATGACGAATGATTTTGCCCTATGAACCAGTTCACAAGTCGGCTGCCAGACAATTGCCATCTGAAGTCTTTTTCCTGCATATTAAATATTTTCCTGGTCACATTAAGCACATTTTAAAAAGTCTTAAAAGAAAATAAAATAAAACTTTGCACGAGTATTTTTCGGTTCCAGGTTTGTAGCTGATATTCTCCTCTTATTTGTATTAAAAAGTAATGAAGTGAACCCTTGCAAGGTGGGGGACTGACAGCTGGCTCTTCCAGGTCCCCGGGCTCGCTGTTTCAGCTCCGCTCTGGGGTTTCCGATGACCGGGCTTGGGGGGGGGGGGGTGTATCCTTGTGGCCCGACGCTGAGAGCTGGGGACGCCGCCGGCATGCCCGAGGGGGGGGGGGATGAATCTTATTCCTGAATCCTCCGGAGCCAGTTTTGCTAACTGTGGAGTCCTCTGGCGAATGGGAGGAGTCTGCCGAGGCCCCGGAGGAAGAGTGGAGGATATTGCAGACTGTGCAGGGATCCTCCTTTCCTGCTGCTGAAACGTCAGGTAGTTTGGGACCCTCTGCTGAAATTCAGATAATAGGAGACGGCGCCGTTCTAGAGACTTTAATAGCAGGCATGAGAGACATCTTTTAGGGATCTGGCGTTGAGAGCTGGGTCTCCTGAGGAGGATGGTGAAGAATGCAGCGCTGTTAATTGTAAAATAATTCAAGGTAATTTGGTGACACACATGAAAAATTGCAGCAGTTTGACGGCCTTATCAGATCATTAAGGGGGGTGGGCATGGTCTGAGGGGGGCACGAAACCAGCACGTAAATCACGCGCGCAGGCGCGAGCCGGGGACCCTGCCGCCTGACTTTACTTCCGCTGTGCAAGCTGTAAAATAATAAATCTAGGCTAGTCCGCGGGATTTTAAGGATTGGGGCTAACAGGGCAAAAGGGCACGGGTATTTAGCTGGGGGAGGGGGGTTAAGAAATCCTGAAGAAATAGGTAACAGCGTCGGAGCTCGCCTACCAAAATCCCCCCACTTATGCGGTGGGGGCGGCATTTCTGCGCACGTGCGTACGTTTATATGGACGCGCGTACAGCCTGCGTGCATACACACGCACGCGTCGTACCACGAACGCGTCCCCTGACGAGAGCCGGCATACGCACGTACGTGTGCGGCCGTTTAAGGGTTACTGCCAAACGGGCCGATACAGCAAAGCGCGCGCTCGGCTGAGCTCGCGGCTTAACCCGCAGGCGCGCTCGCATCTAGGACACGCGTCCACTACCCCCTTATATACAATAAAGGGTTTAGCGCGTCCAAACCACCCCGAAACTAATAGTGCTCATCATATGCAAATGCATGTAGATGAGGCGATCAGCTATTCACCTAGGATACAGAAAAAAAAAAATGTGCGCCTGATCCGCAGGTTTGACGCTCAGGAATGTAACGCCTGCCCCTTCCGAGCAGCCCAAAAAGTGTACAGAGAAGCAGAAAATACTGCTTTTCAGTGCATCCGCCGACTTAATATTGTGGTGATATTCAGTCAGAGGAACCAAAGGGTTAAAAAAATAAAATTAAAAAAGTGGAAAGGGAGGCGCGATTTTATGGATGTTATGAGTGTGCATTTCCCCAACTCCTGGCTGTGCACAGGTTAGGGAAACAGATTCTGGTAAAGCTGAGCGTCCGTTTTCCAAACCCTCTGACAGCCTCCTCTCCTGGGCTTCCGCTGCTTAAGGAGGCGCTAGGGATGCGCTGTTTTCCCTTTCAGCGCGACCCCTCAGCTAAACACGGGAGAGGTGGCTGAGCGCGCGCTAGGAAGGCGACCTCGGAGGCTCAGCGCGAGGAGAAACCCGGCCACGTTCAACCATTCGCCTTCTGGACCAGCCGCAAGCACCGCGGCGTTCATGGTCCACTTGTGATGTTGGAGGAGCCAAATTGGAAGCCTTTAGATAGGGCTTCAGCTTTTTAATTTTTTTTATTAGCTGACATTGCCAAAAAGCAGTTCAGCAGATTTTGTTAATGTGAGCTTACAGGTTTAAATTGTTCTCCAGATACCTCTCAGGATCTCTCTATCAAAGGGAGAAAATCTTAGTGCTGTAAGGAAGCTCGTGCATTTCTCTGAAACTTGTTTGAATTCCTGCTTTTCCTGAGACTGTCTCTAAGTGATCCTCTTTTATAAGTTGCTGCCTGCGGCTGCTCCGTGACTTCCAGCTCAATCTCACTGAATGTATTGGTTTAAGAATCACTTTGTATGCACGCATGTACAGACGTGTGGGAGGTGATCTTTGCTGGATCTTGTGAGGTCAGACCCTGCTTGGTCACTGATTTCTTGAATGCACGCGAGTACAGACGTGTGCGTGGTCTGACTCTGGGTGGTGGGAGTGATCTTTGCTGGATCTTGTGAGGTCAGCCTCTGCTTGGGTCACTGATTTCTTGTATGCACGCGAGTACAGACGTGTGCGTGGTCTGACTCTGGGTGGTGGGAGTGATCTTTGCTGGATGTTGTGAGGTCAGCCTCTGCTTGGTCACTGATTTCTTGAATGCACGCGAGTACAGACGTGTGCGTGGTCTGACTGGGTGGTGGGAGTGATCTTTGCTGGATGTTGTGAGGTCAGACCCTGCTTGGTCACTGATTTCTTGAATGCACGCGAGTACAGACGTGTGCGTGGTCTGACTCTGGGTGGTGGGAGTGATCTTTGCTGGATCTTGTGAGGTCAGCCTCTGCTTGGTCACTGATTTCTTGTATGCACGCGAGTACAGACGTGTGCGTGGTCTGACTCTGGGTGGTGGGAGTGATCTTTGCTGGATCTTGTGAGGTCAGCCTCTGCTTGGTGACTGAATTTTTGTATGCACGCGTGTACAGACGAGTGGGAGGTGATCTTTGCTGGATCTTGTGAGGTCAGACCCTGCTTTGTCACTGATTTTTTTGTATGCACGCGTGTACAAACGTGTGGGAGGTGATCTTTGCTGGATCTTGTGAGGTCAGACCCTGCTTGGTCACTGATTTTTTTGTATGCACGCGTGTACAGACGTGTGGGAGGTGATCTTTGCTGGATCTTGTGAGGTCAGACCCTGCTTGGTCACTGATTTTTTTGTATGCACGCGTGTACAGACGTGTGCGTGCTCTGACACTGGGCGGTGGGAGGTGATCTTTGGATCTTGTGAGGTCAGACCCTGCTTGGTCACTGATTTGGCTGAGGTCCATAGCTCAGATGTTAGCCAGCTAAATGAATATTTTGGAAGTTATCTGGCTAATAAGGAGGAGTTGTTAGCCGGCTAACTCCTGTATTCAGAGCTAGCTGGATGACTCGGCCTGGTTGAGCCAAGGAGCTGTCCTAAAGTTAGTCAGCTATAGTTGGCTCTCCTGCATTTATCATGATTTTCAGTTTCCTGAGGTCACTTCTGTCTCCATTCTGTTTACCCTAAAACCCCCCTCCAGGATTCAATATGAATCCGTTCCTGTTGTGTGCATTTATTCCCAAACTGCGGGTACACGCATAGCATGCAGTGTTGGTTGTTTCCGGGGAGATGGCCTCCTGGCTGGGTTTTAGGACTCGCCACCTCGCGTGCACATGAGGGGCAGGAAGTGGCGATTCAGTGCAGCGTGTGTCATGTGCCGCACCAGTCTCCCCGGTTTAATGCAGAGGCGCTGTAATGTTCAGCCCGACTCCCCCGTGGATGTGCCGGTACTCGGTACTGTATGATTGCCGCCTTGTGATGGAAGTGCTACGGGGGGTGGCGGCTTTGATAAGCTCCTGTTAGGTTACCCTGCGTGCAGCGAGTTGCTGGGAGCTGCTTAGGTAAACGCATGCAGCTTCACCTGTTCTTTCACTGCTTAAGGTCCTGGATCGGTTATGGAGTGGTGACCTGAGCTCTGCATGCTGCATTCGCTGCTTGGTAACGGAATTTGGTTGCCTGTAGGAGAGGGTTTCAGGCTGTGGATGTGCTGTGATGGCCCGTCAGATTTGAAATACATAAAATGTTAGCCGGCTCCCTTGAGAGGAAAGGATAAGAATGAGCCGGGCTGGAGGTGGTTTCCCTGGTTCGCAGGCCACTCCTCCACGCGACAGGACATGCACAGGTGGTGCACTGGCGGTGCCTTTCCATAGGTAGGGAGATTGCTCTTTGCGTCCTCGGATTGCCAGGTTTGTATTTTACACTGCACCTGGTGGCAGGGGAGTTTGTGCTGCTGAGAGGACACCAGAATCAGAAAATCTTCTTTGTGTAGCGAGTTGTACAGACGTTTGGTCCTGCTCTGCACCTGTTGTTGGGGGTCTGGGGGTTCCTGTGAGTGCAGAGTGTCTGTTTTCATGTAGCCCCATGACGGTCATGTGTTCAGTGCGTCACACGTGTGAGCATCATCGGTCCTGGATGTCCGAGAACTCTTGCAGGAGGGTCACTTCCCAGGCAGAATGCAAGCAGGCAGATAACAAACTTTGACTCTGGTTTTCTGGTGGCTCCTGCGATCATCTTAGGTAGCATTTCAGTGGCTCCCGAGTGGAAATGTTTGGTTAAAGTACATTAAACTCCCTCCCCCCCCCCCCCTCAGTTCTTTTCTCCCCCTGAAAAAGTAAACGTCAGATGCCGGATTCTCCCTGACACTTTTATCTCTTTGCCACGCAGTCTCCTTCCGACTTTAGAGAAACACTTCCTTTCCTTGCAGAGTTAGTAGTAGCTCGGGTCGTGCGTTCTGCCTGTGAATGGGACCACAAACAAAAGCTGCTTCCCTGCCCCGCAGACCCCCCCTCTGTCCTGTAAGTGGCAGTGATAGTGCAGAGCCTCTAAGCCTGCTGTTATTACAGCTTCTCACGCCTATAGTGCAGAGCCTCTAAGCCTGCTGCTGTTATTACAGCTTCTCACGCCTATAGTGCAGAGCCTCTAAGCCTGCTGCTGTTATTACAGCTTCTCACTCCTATAGTGCAGAGCCTCTAAGCCTGCTGCTGTTATTACAGCTTCTCACGCCTATAGTGCAGAGCCTCTAAGCCTGCTGCTGTTATTACAGCTTCTCACTCCTATAGTGCAGAGCCTCTAAGCCTGCTGCTATTACAGCTTCTCACTCCTATAGTGCAGAGCCTCTAAGCCTGCTGCTGTTATTACAGCTTCTCACGCCTATAGTGCAGAGCCTCTAAGCCTGCTGCTGTTATTACAGCTTCTCACTCCTATAGTGCAGAGCCTCTAAGCCTGCTGCTGTTATTACAGCTTCTCACTCCTATAGTGCAGAGCCTCTAAGCCTGCTGCTGTTATTACAGCTTCTCACTCCTATAGTGCAGAGCCTCTAAGCCTGCTGCTGTTATTACAGCTTCTCACTCCTATAGTGCAGAGCCTCTAAGCCTGCTGCTGTTATTACAGCTTCTCACGCCTATAGTGCAGAGCCTCTAAGCCTGCTGCTGTTATTACAGCTTCTCACGCCTATAGTGCAGAGCCTCTAAGCCTGCTGCTGTTATTACAGCTTCTCACTCCTATAGTGCAGAGCCTCTAAGCCTGCTGCTGTTATTACAGCTTCTCACTCCTATAGTGCAGAGCCTCTAAGCCTGCTGCTGTTATTACAGCTTCTCACGCCTATAGTGCAGAGCCTCTAAGCCTGCTGTTATTACAGCTTCTCACGCCTATAGTGCAGAGCCTCTAAGCCTGCTGCTGTTATTACAGCTTCTCACGCCTATAGTGCAGAGCCTCTAAGCCTGCTGCTGTTATTACAGCTTCTCACGCCTATAGTGCAGAGCCTCTAAGCCTGCTGCTGTTATTACAGCTTCTCACGCCTATAGTGCAGAGCCTCTAAGCCTGCTGCTGTTATTACAGCTTCTCACTCCTATAGTGCAGAGCCTCTAAGCCTGCTGCTGTTATTACAGCTTCTCACTCCTATAGTGCAGAGCCTCTAAGCCTGCTGCTGTTATTACAGCTTCTCACTCCTATAGTGCTGAGCCTCTAAGCCTGCTGCTGTTATTACAGCTTCTCACGCCTATAGTGCAGAGCCTCTAAGCCTGCTGCTGTTATTACAGCTTCTCACTCCTATAGTGCAGAGCCTCTAAGCCTGCTGCTGTTATTACAGCTTCTCACTCCTATAGTGCAGAGCCTCTAAGCCTGCTGCTGTTATTACAGCTTCTCACTCCTATAGTGCAGAGCCTCTAAGCCTGCTGCTGTTATTACAGCTTCTCACTCCTATAGTGCAGAGCCTCTAAGCCTGCTGCTGTTATTACAGCTTCTCACTCCTATAGTGCAGAGCCTCTAAGCCTGCTGCTGTTATTACAGCTTCTCACTCCTATAGTGCTACGCAGCGCTGCACGAAAACACATGAGAGGCAATCCCTGCTCACTAGGAGTTCATCAAGAGCACAAGAGACTATGGGAATTACTTTTATTAAGAAAAATGGTTAAAAATTAATAAGGCTGAAAGGGGTATAATCGGGGGTTAAAGATTTAAAAGCAGCCCGAAAAAAGGATTGGATGTAAATAAGGGAAGAGAAGGGAGCATGTGCCGCAGCGGAGGAAGTCTGTGCTGGTGCAGGCAGGTGGAAAGCACGGAGCCGGGAATTGGGGGTAGATGAGAAGGAGCGACTTCCCTGGTGAGGAGAGAGGTGCAGAGCGGAGGAAGAGGAGCTGGAATTGGATGCAGAAACACGGGCAGCCAATGTCATGGCAAAAGATAAGTCACAGGGCTGAATTTTGGACAGAGTGCAGTGGAGAGAGACCAGTGAGGAGCAGGTTGGAGGTAGGACAGATTCTGGTGCTGACACAAACGTTTAAGGTGGAGGTGCGTCTCCCAGGCAGCCATGTCGGACAAGCGGGCCGGGACTGGGCTGGATCCCTGACGAAACCTCCAGCCTAGAGTGAGAAATCTGAGAGTCATCGGCGTAAAGATGGGAGGAGATCTGAGCATGAAGAGTGAGCAGAGCAGCGAGGAGCAGCAGCTGATAGTGGGATGGGAGTACAGGAGGATCCACCAGAGGAAACACTGAAAGTGGGATGGGAGTACAGGAGGATCCACCAGAGGAAACACTGAAAGTGGGATGGGAGTACAGGAGGATCCACCAGAGGAGACACTGAAAGTGGGATGGGAGTACAGGAGGATCCACCAGAGGAAACACTGAAAGTGGGATGGGAGAGGTAAGAGAGGGGCGGAGTCATGAAATCCAGGGGAGGATGGATGGTGGCTGAAGAGGGTCAAAAGCAGCAGATAGGCCTGGGAGGATGAGGATTGAACAAAGGC
This sequence comes from Rhinatrema bivittatum, assembly GCF_901001135.1. Taxonomy (NCBI): domain Eukaryota; kingdom Metazoa; phylum Chordata; class Amphibia; order Gymnophiona; family Rhinatrematidae; genus Rhinatrema; species Rhinatrema bivittatum. The sequence goes on from NC_042618.1 coordinate 480,577,760, forward strand.
CTCTGGGTTTTTGTTTTCGTCATCTGAGGCCATGTGAATTTTCAGGTGTTAAAATGGGGTCATGCTGGGAATTTCTGTGCTGAGAGGAAAAGTTACCTTCCCTCCCAGAATGCAGTAAGACTAACTTTATTCCACTTTCACGAGTTCTTTCACCCATTTGACCATAAGGGGAATCAGTTTTACCCTAAGCACTGCGTGCCTGAAGCAGTCGGGTTTTCAGGGGTGCCACAAAGCTTAGCGTGCCCTGCACGTTCAGTCCCGTGGGCCGATGGGCTGGGGGTGGGACGTGTGGCGGCCTCACCTGTGCAAGTGTAACCCCGACTCCAGGTTACTGGGCGGCTTGAGGACGGGGGAGCAGAATAGGGAAGGAGAGCTACAACGTCCGAGCTGTGTCACTCTGGGGGGGGGGGGGGGGGGGGGGGGGGGGGGGGGAGCAGAGTTTCACAGCCGCTGAGTGCCAGACCCCGGGTTCTCTCTGGAGGGGCTCCGAACCTTCCTCTCCTCGCACGGATGAAAAGCAGACTCGGAGAATACAATTCAGCACAACCTCACTGAGGGAACAAGATGAGCCTTGAGATAGCAGAAATACACTTTACATATCTACAGGCAAATAAGGTTAAGGGTCCACTTTATAAACCTGAAAGTAAAGCAACTAAAAACGTTTCAAAGTCCCAAACCAGGACGTCTGCAAAGTGGAAAGAAAATAAGAGCCCTGTAGTCCTGATGTACCTGCTGATATCCTCCTTCCTTAGGACCCCTAACCCACAGGCTTCTCCGGGGGAGCCCACGAGTCACGGTTTTCCAGGCTTGGAAGAAATTAGCAGGAAACTTGGTTTGAAAAGTCTGTTCCCCGTCTTCCTTCAGACGGACGAGCCCTCGCCCAGGCTGGCGTCTGCCTTTGAGATGCAGGAAGGCCCCAGGGGTGAGGTTTCACTGCTCGCTTCCCTCCCCCAGGTGGCACAATCCTGTGTCGCTTGGGCCGGCACTGGGATGCGATTACAGACCTCGGGTGCGAGCTCCCTCCTCCGTGCGTGAGGATCTTCTCCCGGGACCGCATTACGGGCCATGGATTCTCGTATATACTAAGTGCATCCCCCACAAGCAGCCGTCCAGCAGGGGATCGGTCTCTCGCCTGACGTCATTCTCCACCCCTTCCAGTGTGCTGAGCAGTAAAAGGGCCACGGCACGATTTCACCGCACAGAAACTGAGCCGGGGGGCCTACGCTGGACTCCTCGTCACTGCAAACAAAACGTTAGTTTAGCACAGATTGGGAGTGTGAGAGCGAGCACTACCTTCAGCGAGGTTTTCAGCAAAATTGTCAGATTAATTCCCTGCTGACATTATTTAAAAGAAACATTTTGGCCTTGGAGAATGATCTTGCTTCAGATGCTGCCAGGACATAACCCAGAAGCAAAGCAGGAAGTTTTTTCTCTGCGGTGCTGGTGCTGCTGCTTGTGTGTGGGCTCTCTGCTGGCTCTCCTCTTCCATGAGAGAGCACTCAAGGGATGGAGCAGACAGGGTACTGGCACTCATCAAGCCCTATTTTTCTTGCACCTGATCTTGTAAATCTTGCAGCTGAGGGCATTAATATTGCCTCCTAAATGTCTGCAGCACTATTGCTTAAGCACTGAGCACCCATGGGTAGCATTTAACCATAGTGACGTTTTTACTGCCTCTTGGAAGGAGGACAGCAGGCAGGCCCTGCGCTTCAGCTCTAAGCGCTGGTGCGGGTAGTGTCTTAGTAACAGAGTAAATGATGGCAGAGAGAGACCAAAATGCTCCAGCCAGTCTGCTCTATGCGCTGGTGCGGGTAGTGTCTTAGTAACAGAGTAAATGATGGCAGAGAGAGACCAAAATGCTCCAGCCAGTCTGCTCTATGCGCTGGTGCGGGTGACGGCAGAGAGAGACCAAAATGCTCCAGCAAGTCTGCTCTATGTGCTGGTGCGGGTAATGTCTTAGTAACAGAGTAAATGATGGCAGAGAGAGACCAAAATGCTCCAGCAAGTCTGCTCTATGCGCTGGTGCAGGTGACGGCAGAGAGAGACCAAAATGCTCCAGCCAGTCTGCTCTATGCGCTGGTGCGGGTAGTGTCTTAGTAACAGAGTAAATGAGGGCAGAGAGAGACCAAAATGCTCCAGCCAGTCTGCTCTATGCGCTGGTGCGGGTAGTGTCTTAGTAACAGAGTAAATGACGGCAGAGAGAGACCAAAATGCTCCAGCCAGTCTGCTCTATGTGCTGGTGCGGGTAGTGTCTTAGTAACAGAGTAAATGAGGGCAGAGAGAGACCAAAATGCTCCAGCCAGTCTGCTCTATGCGCTGGTGCGGGTAGTGTCTTAGTAACAGAGTAAATGACGGCAGAGAGAGACAAAAATGCTCCAGCCAGTCTGCTCTATGCGCCGGTTCGGGTACTGTCTTAGTAACAGAGTAAATGAGGGCAGAGAGAGACCAAAATGCTCCAGCCAGTCTGCTCTATGCGCTGGTGCGGGTAGTGTCTTAGTAACAGAGTAAATGAGGGCAGAGAGAGACCAAAATGCTCCAGCCGGTCTGCTCTATGCACTGGTGCGGGTAGTGTCTTAGTAACAGAGTAAATGATAGCAGAGAGAGACCAAAATGCTCCAGCCAGTCTGCTCTAGGTGCTGGTGCGGGTAGTGTCTTAGTAACAGAGTAAATGAGGGCAGAGAGAGACCAAAATGCTCCAGCCAGTCTGCTCTATGCGCTGGTGCGGGTAGTGTCTTAGTAACAGAGTAAATGACGGCAGAGAGAGACCAAAATGCTCCAGCCAGTCTGCTCTATGCGCCGGTTCGGGTACTGTCTTAGTAACAGAGTAAATGAGGGCAGAGAGAGACCAAAATGCTCCAGCCAGTCTGCTCTATGCGCTGGTGCGGGTAGTGTCTTAGTAACAGAGTAAATGAGGGCAGAGAGAGACCAAAATGCTCCAGCCAGTCTGCTCTATGCGCTGGTTCGGGTAGTGTCTTAGTAACAGAGTAAATGACGGCAGAGAGAGACCAAAATGCTCCAGCCAGTCTGCTCTATGTGCTGGTGCGGGTAATGTCTTAGTAACAGAGTAAATGATAGCAGAGAGAGACCAAAATGCTCCAGCCAGTCTGCTCTATGCGCTGGTGCGGGTAGTGTCTTAGTAACAGAGTAAATGATAGCAGAGAGAGACCAAAATGCTCCAGCCAGTCTGCTCTATGTGCTGGTGCGGGTAGTGTCTTAGTAACAGAGTAAATGATAGCAGAGAGAGACCAAAATGCTCCAGCCAGTCTGCTCTATGTGCTGGTGCGGGTAGTGTCTTAGTAACAGAGTAAATGATGGCAGAGAGAGACCAAAATGCTCTATGCGCTGGTGCAGGCAGTGTCTTAGTAACAGAGTAAATGATGGCAGAGAGAGAGACCAAAATACTCCAGCCAGTCTGCTCTATGCGCTGGTGCGGGTAATGTCTTAGTAACAGAGTAAATGATAGCAGAGAGAGACCAAAATGCTCCAGCCAGTCTGCTCTATGCGCTGGTGCGGGTAGTGTCTTAGTAACAGAGTAAATGATAGCAGAGAGAGACCAAAATGCTCCAGCCAGTCTGCTCTATGTGCTGGTGCGGGTAGTGTCTTAGTAACAGAGTAAATGATAGCAGAGAGAGACCAAATTGCTCCAGCCAGTCTGCTCTATGCGCTGGTGCGGGTAGTGTCTTAGTAACAGAATAAATGACGGCAGAGAGAGACCAAAATGCTCCAGCCAGTCTGCTCTATGCGCTGGTGCGGGTAGTGTCTTAGTAACAGAGTAAATGATGGCAGAGAGAGACCAAAATGCTCTATGCGCTGGTGCAGGCAGTGTCTTAGTAACAGAGTAAATGATGGCAGAGAGAGACCAAAATGCTCCAGCAAGTCTGCTCTATGCGCTGGTGCGGGCAGTGTCTTAGTAACAGAGTAAATGAGGGCAGAGAGAGACCAAAATGCTCCAGCCAGTCTGCTCTATGTGCTGGTGCGGGTAGTGTCTTAGTAACAGAGTAAATGATGGCAGAGAGAGAGACCAAAATGCTCCAGCCAGTCTGCTCTATGCGCTGGTGCGGGTAGTGTCTTAGTAACAGAATAAATGATAGCAGAGAGAGACCAAAATGCTCCAGCCAGTCTGCTCTATGTGCTGGTGCGGGTAGTGTCTTAGTAACAGAGTAAATGATAGCAGAGAGAGACCAAATTGCTCCAGCCAGTCTGCTCTATGTGCTGGTGCGGGTAGTGTCTTAGTAACAGAGTAAATGATGGCAGAGAGAGACCAAAATGCTCTATGCGCTGGTGCAGGCAGTGTCTTAGTAACAGAGTAAATGATGGCAGAGAGAGACCAAAATGCTCCAGCAAGTCTGCTGTATGCGCTGGTGCGGGCAGTGTCTTAGTAACAGAGTAAATGAGGGCAGAGAGAGACCAAAATGCTCCAGCCAGTCTGCTCTATGTGCTGGTGCGGGTAGTGTCTTAGTAACAGAATAAATGACGGCAGAGAGAGACCAAAATGCTCCAGCTAGTCTGCTCTATGCGCTGGTGCGGGCAGTGTCTTAGTAACAGAATAAATGACGGCAGAGAGAGACCAAAATGCTCCAGCCAGTCTGCTCTATGCGCTGGTGCGGGCAGTGTCTTAGTAACAGAGTAAATGATGGCAGAGAGACCAAAATGCTCCAGCCAGTCTGCTCTATGCGCTGGTGCGGGCAGTGTCTTAGTAACAGAGTAAATGATGGCAGAGAGACCAAAATGCTCCAGCCAGTCTGCTCTATGCGCTGGTGCGGGTAGTGTCTTAGTAACAGAATAAATGACGGCAGAGAGAGACCAAAATGCTCCAGCCAGTCTGCTCTATGTGCTGGTGCGGGTAGTGTCTTAGTAACAGAGTAAATGATGGCAGAGAGAGACCAAAATGCTCTATGCGCTGGTGCGGGTAGTGTCTTAGTAACAGAGTAAATGATGGCAGAGAGAGACCAAAATGCTCTATGCGCTGGTGCGGGTAGTGTCTTAGTAACAGAGTAAATGATGGCAGAGAGAGACCAAAATGCTCCAGCCAGTCTGCTCTATGTGCTGGTGCTGGTAGTGTCTTAGTAACAGAGTAAATGATAGCAGAGAGAGACCAAATTGCTCCAGCCAGTCTGCTCTATGTGCTGGTGCGGGTAGTGTCTTAGTAACAGAGTAAATGATGGCAGAGAGAGACCAAAATGCTCTATGCGCTGGTGCAGGCAGTGTCTTAGTAACAGAGTAAATGATGGCAGAGAGAGACCAAAATGCTCCAGCCAGTCTGCTCTATGCGCCGGTGCGGGTAGTGTCTTAGTAACAGAGTAAATGATGGCAGAGAGAGACCAAAATGCTCCAGCAAGTCTGCTCTATGCGCTGGTGCGGGCAGTGTCTTAGTAACAGAGTAAATGAGGGCAGAGAGAGACCAAAATGCTCCAGCCAGTCTGCTCTATGTGCTGGTGCGGGTAATGTCTTAGTAACAGAATAAATGACGGCAGAGAGAGACCAAAATGCTCCAGCTAGTCTGCTCTATGCGCTGGTGCGGGTAATGTCTTAGTAACAGAGTAAATGATGGCAGAGAGAGACCAAAATGCTCCAGCAAGTCTGCTCTATGCGCTGGTGCGGGTGACAGCAGAGAGAGACCAAAATGCTCCAGCTAGTCTGCTCTATGCGCTGGTGCGGGTAGTGTCTTAGTATCAGAGTAAATGATAGCAGAGAGAGACCAAAATGCTCCAGCTAGTCTGCTCTATGCGCTGGTGCGGGTAATGTCTTAGTAACAGAGTAAATGATGGCAGAGAGAGACCAAAATGCTCCAGCAAGTCTGCTCTATGCGCTGGTGCGGGTGACAGCAGAGAGAGACCAAAATGCTCCAGCTAGTCTGCTCTATGCGCTGGTGCGGGTAGTGTCTTAGTATCAGAGTAAATGATAGCAGAGAGAGACCAAAATGCTCCAGCCAGTCTGCTCTATGTGCTGGTGCGGGTAGTGTCTTAGTATCAGAGTAAATGATAGCAGAGAGAGACCAAAATGCTCCAGCCAGTCTGCTCTATGCGCTGGTGCGGGTAGTGTCTTAGTAACAGAGTAAATGATGGCAGAGAGAGACCAAAATGCTCCAGCCAGTCTGCTCTATGCGCTGGTGCGGGTAGTGTCTTAGTAACAGAGTAAATGATAGCAGAGAGACCAAAATGCTCCAGCCAGTCTGCTCTATGCGCTGGTGCGGGTAGTGTCTTAGTATCAGAGTAAATGATAGCAGAGAGACACCAAAATGCTCCAGCCAGTCTGCTCTATGTGCTGGTGCGGGTAGTGTCTTAGTAACAGAGTAAATGATAGCAGAGAGAGACCAAAATGCTCCAGCCAGTCTGCTCTATGCGCTGGTGCGGGTAGTGTCTTAGTAACAGAGTAAATGATGGCAGAGAGACCAAAATGCTCCAGCCAGTCTGCTCTATGTGCTGGTGCGGGTAGTGTCTTAGTAACAGAGTAAATGATGGCAGAGAGAGACCAAAATGCTCCAGCCAGTCTGCTCTATGCGCTGGTGCGGGTAGTGTCTTAGTAACAGAGTAAATGAGGGCAGAGAGAGACCAAAATGCTCCGTGCAGTCTGCTCCTCCACTTCTCCTCTTTAGGGTGGGTCTTGTTGCAGATATTGATGCAAGGATTGCAGGCTGTAATGCGTCTTTGAGCTTTTCAGTTCTTGTTGTTCACTATTTGTGTGACCTCAGCTATAAATAATGTTCTGGTTTTTTTTTATCCTAGATTTGCCCATGGGTTGGGAAGAAGGATATACTTTTGAAGGAGCAAGATACTACATTAAGTAAGTAAAGCGCACCCACTTACACAATGCTGCAAGGTCTTGTGGACTCCTCTTGCTGCCACGCCGAATGCATTTGGTGATTGACAGGATGACAGGGGTTATTATGCTGCTTTGCCTGTTATTTTTGTAAAGTACTGATACTGCTTTAACTTTATTAAAGTAACCTGATCTTTGCATTGTTGTGGTTAAGTCTCGGGCTGCTCGTGACAGTGGCTTCCCACTTCTGTGCCGGGCTGCCTGTCTTGTGGCTTTAGACGGAAGTGTTTTGTAGTTCTGTCGCCTTTCCTTCAGGTAGCCAGGCCTCTTTTCTTTCTGGTGTTTCCTGCGCTTTGTTTGTATGAGGGAAGAGGCCTGCACCGCGGACGTAAGAGGCTGGGGGTCCTGCGCAGGGCAGGTGAGGAGCTGAAGTGCCACGCGCAGGAGCAGCCTGTCGGCATGAAGTGCAGCGTGCAGCAGTGGCCCGGGATAGCGAGGATTGTACTGTCCATGTGTGATGATTTGGATGTGTCCTGTGATCCCAGAGAACCTTACTGTGTAAGAGTAGTTCAGAGCTGTGCACAGCCACGCCTGGGGTGGAAGCATTGGTGCACGTCAGCTTCTCGTGGGGAGGGTAAAAGAGAGCGGCTGCATTTGCTGCTGGTTTGAGCGATGCTAATCCCAGCTGTTGATCCGATGCATGGGTGGTGGCTCGGTGAGAGCTGAGCCCCAGGACACCTCACTTTCCCGAAGGTCTTTGGTGCTGCAGCTGTCAGACTGTGACCCGGGCGGCCTGAAGGATGGGGCCGAGGGTGGCGGAGTTGATGTAACTTATCCTGACCCCGTATCTCTTGCAGCGAGGCGCCTCCCGCTCTAGCACACGAAGCTGCGCTGCCTCTGCACTGCTCTCCAGGCTGCTGTGAATAACCACTTCCTGGCTTGCTCTTCTTCCTAAGTCTCCTATTATTTTTGGCCCAGAATGTGTGGTGTTCTGTTTTTAGAGTTGCACTCGGATTGGCTGAGACGTTTTAGTTTGTTCCCTGTTCATGTACACACACACACACACACTTCATAAAAGCAGTCCCTGGACTCCCTTACATCCAGAAGAGGTGGGAGTGGCTGGTACAGCGCTTCTTATCTAGAGCTGCATAGAAATCAGCAGCACAGGCTGAGCATCTTCTTCAGCTTGCAGGTGGAGTTATTACAGATGCTGACTCCACTCCTGCTGGAAGTCCGCTTGGAAGACTTGTGCAGCGCACGTAACGTTTCCGTATCGTGCAGCCCCTGGGGTGGACCGACCAGGGTACCAGTGCACTAAAACACCTTTTTCCCCTTCTCGGGCAAGTCCAAAATGATCCTGCGTGAGCAGGTTCCAGCCATTTGTGTGGCCGTGAGGCTGCTGGGATTGACCGGTCCCTGTTTCGCCGCTGAATAAAGACAGCACAACCTGGCTGCTGGTTTGAATTGGCATTTTTATTTATTTTTATTTATTCAATTTGAATCAATAAGACTCGTCAGAGCGATTTTACAATAAAATGCACTAAATTCCTTACCTTGAAAAGAATAGAGATTAAAATAGAGGACTGGGCCCATTCTGTACGGTTCCTGAGCTGCGTGCACGGTGCAGGGATCTCCTTCTCTAGCAGGGATATTCCACTGACGTTCCTGTGCGAGGTAGAAATGCCTTAGTGTGTGTGTGTGTGTGTGTGATGGACGGTTATGTCGGAGGCGTCAGCATCGTGCCTGCAGGTAAGTGGCTTGTGAATGGCCGGTGCAGGGATCTCCTTCTCTAGCAGGGATATTCCACTGACGTTCCTGTGCAAGGTAGAAATGCCTTAGTGTGTGTGTGTGCGTGTGATGGACGGTTATGTCGGAGGCGTCAGCATCGTGCCTGCAGGTAAGTGGCTTGTGAATGGCACGGTGCAGGGATCTCCTTCTCTAGCAGGGATATTCCACTGACGTTCCTGTGCGAGGTAGAAATGCCTTAGTGTGTGTGTGTGTGTGAGATGGACGGTTATGTCGGAGGCGTCAGCATCGTGCCTGCAGGTAAGTGGCTTGTGAATGGCCGGTGCAGGGATCTCCTTCTCTAGCAGGGATATTCCACTGACGTTCCTGTGCAAGGTAGAAATGCCTTAGTGTGTGTGTGTGTGTGTGTGTGATGGACGGTTATGTCTGAGGCGTCAGCATCGTGCCTGCAGGTAAGTGGCTTGTGAATGGCCGGTGCAGGGATCTCCTTCTCTAGCAGGGATATTCCACTGACGTTCCTGTGCAAGGTAGAAATGCCTTAGTGTGTGTGTGTGTGTGTGCGTGTGATGGACGGTTATGTCGGAGGCGTCAGCATCGTGCCTGCAGGTAAGTGGCTTGTGAATGGCCGGTGCAGGGATCTCCTTCTCTAGCAGGGATATTCCACTGACGTTCCTGTGCAAGGTAGAAATGCCTTAGTGTGTGTGTGAGATGGACGGTTATGTCGGAGGCGTCAGCATCGTGCCTGCAGGTAAGTGGCTTGTGAATGGCCGGTGCAGGGATCTCCTTCTCTAGCAGGGATATTCCACTGACGTTCCTGTGCGAGGTAGAAATGCCTTAGTGTGTGTGTGTGTGTGTGATGGACGGTTATGTCGGAGGCGTCAGCATCGTGCCTGCAGGTAAGTGGCTTGTGAATGGCCGGTGCAGAGGTCTCCTTCTCTAGCAGGGATATTCCACTGACGTTCCTGTGCAAGGTAGAAATGCCTTAGTGTGTGTGTGTGCGTGTGATGGACGGTTATGTCGGAGGCGTCAGCATCGTGCCTGCAGGTAAGTGGCTTGTGAATGGCCGGTGCAGGGATCTCCTTCTCTAGCAGGGATATTCCACTGACGTTCCTGTGCAAGGTAGAAATGCCTTAGTGTGTGTGTGTGTGTGTGAGATGGACGGTTATGTCGGAGGCGTCAGCATCATGCCTGCAGGTAAGTGGCTTGTGAATGGCCGGTGCAGGGATCTCCTTCTCTAGCAGGGATATTCCACTAACGTTCCTGTGCAAGGTAGAAATGCCTTAGTGTGTGTGTGTGTGTGTGTGATGGACGGTTATGTCGGAGGCGTCAGCATCGTGCCTGCAGGTAAGTGGCTTGTGAATGGCCGGTGCAGGGATCTCCTTCTCTAGCAGGGATATTCCACTGACGTTCCTGTGCCAGACAGAAATGCCTTAGTGTGTGTGTGTGTGTGTGATGGACGGTTATGTCGGAGGCGTCAGCATCGTGCCTGCAGGTAAGTGGCTTGTGAATGGCCGGTGCAGGGATCTCCTTCTCTAGCAGGGATATTCCACTGACGTTCCTGTGCAAGGTAGAAATGCCTTAGTGTGTGTGTGTGTGTGTGAGATGGACGGTTATGTCGGAGGCGTCAGCATCGTGCCTGCAGGTAAGTGGCTTGTGAATGGCTGGTGCAGAGGTCTCCTTCTCTAGCAGGGATATTCCACTAACGTTCCTGTTCAAGGTAGAAATGCCTTAGTGTGTGTGTGTGTGTGTGATGGACGGTTATGTCTGAGGCGTCAGCATCGTGCCTGCAGGTAAGTGGCTTGTGAATGGCCGGTGCAGGGATCTCCTTCTCTAGCAGGGATATTCCACTGACGTTCCTGTGCAAGGTAGAAATGCCTTAGTGTGTGTGTGTGCGTGTGATGGACGGTTATGTCGGAGGCGTCAGCATCGTGCCTGCAGGTAAGTGGCTTGTGAATGGCCGGTGCAGGGATCTCCTTCTCTAGCAGGGATATTCCACTGACGTTCCTGTGCAAGGTAGAAATGCCTTAGTGTGTGTGTGTGAGATGGACGGTTATGTCGGAGGCGTCAGCATCGTGCCTGCAGGTAAGTGGCTTGTGAATGGCCGGTGCAGGGATCTCCTTCTCTAGCAGGGATATTCCACTGACGTTCCTGTGCAAGGTAGAAATGCCTTAGTGTGTGTGTGTGAGATGGACGGTTATGTCGGAGGCGTCAGCATCGTGCCTGCAGGTAAGTGGCTTGTGAATGGCCGGTGCAGGGATCTCCTTCTCTAGCAGGGATATTCCACTGACGTTCCTGTGCAAGGTAGAAATGCCTTAGTGTGTGTGTGTGTGTGTGTGTGTGAGATGGACGGTTATGTCGGAGGCGTCAGCATCGTGCCTGCAGGTAAGTGGCTTGTGAATGGCCGGTGCAGAGGTCTCCTTCTCTAGCAGGGATATTCCACTGACGTTCCTGTGCAAGGTAGAAATGCCTTAGTGTGTGTGTGTGTGTGAGATGGACGGTTATGTCGGAGGCGTCAGCATCGTGCCTGCAGGTAAGTGGCTTGTGAATGGCCGGTGCAGAGGTCTCCTTCTCTAGCAGGGATATTCCACTGACGTTCCTGTGCAAGGTAGAAATGCCTTAGTGTGTGCGTGTGTGCGTGTGATGGACGGTTATGTCGGAGGCGTCAGCATCGTGCCTGCAGGTAAGTGGCTTGTGAATGGCCGGTGCAGAGATCTCCTTCTCTAGCAGGGATATTCCACTGACGTTCCTGTGCAAGGTAGAAATGCCTTAGTGTGTGTGTGTGTGAGATGGACGGTTATGTCGGAGGCGTCAGCATCGTGCCTGCAGGTAAGTGGCTTGTGAATGGCCGGTTAGTCAGGCTAAGAGCCTGGAACAATCCAATTTGTCCTGTCCTTTGACGCGCAGACGACCCGTCAGCCTGAGACGGGCGGGGAGAGCAGCAGAACTGCAGCAGTACTGCCCCCGGGCCCATGTGCTTGGCTTTCTTCTGATTCTCGGGTGACGTTTCGATTTTCTGGGAGCTCCTCCTCCTCCTCCTCTGTTCTTAGCACCATTAGGAAGTAGTTTGGGGGGCGCTGCTGGGCTGATCCTGGTTTCACCCCCCCCGTGTGTGCATCACATTGATGCGTGGGAAGCCTCACTACAGATTGGGGTCAGACCCAGCCTACTCTGTGTGCAAAGAAAACCCATTTGGAGGCACCGACCAGGGATCCGTGTGGGCTCTGAGGGGATTTTATTTTTCCAAAGGCATTGGATTGGGAGGCAGCGGGGCCATTTGAGATGAAATGCATTCATGGGGGGAGGGGATATTTTGCATATGGCTGGAACGAGCCCTCTGTGGTTTGCTGCCAGCTGTGCTGCAGCTGTTTGCCCTCTGAGTACAGAGGTGTGTGGTCTCCCGTGAGCGGCTGCAGTGTTGAGCGGTTCTGTACCCAGGCTGGAGTCGTTCCTGGCACCGCATGGCTCTGTTGGTAAAACAGACTTGCTGTGTAATCGGGCTGAGTAAACGAGCAGCGCATGTTGGCGACGCAGGCCTGGGATACTCTTCCTGCAGGTGCCTGAGCTGCTGGGGCTGCTGGGGTTGGGGATATTTAAGGTTCACTCTTCCGGTCTGCCCGTCTGCGCTCTCTCCGCAGCACCATCTGTTGGGATTATGCACGTGGCGTGCCACCATGTCTTTGTGTTTGCAGCTTGGCATGGAGTCTGCTTCTGTGCTTTTCAAAGGCTGGATTGTGCTTTTAAACTTGAATCTGCAAGTGGCAGCTTTGCTTGCGTTGGATAATCAGGTTTGGATGGTAGGGTTTTGCAATGTGTAGGAGCTTGGAGGGTTGAGGGAAATGCTGATCGTCCTACGGTTTTTCCCTAAAGACTGCAGAAAGGGGGACATTTCCCGTAAGCTTTACTGTTCAGATCCTGAGGTTACCAGAAGTACTAAGAAAGCGGGCTCTTTGCATGCTTCGGCTGCCGTGACGCTGTGAGCCAGGTGGATGTGGAATCGCCAGCTCCTCCTGCGAGAGAGACGCAGGGACAGGATCCTCCCCCCTCACCTCCCCATTGCTGTGTGCTGGGTGCTTCCAGCTGCCCCAGAGCTGGGCTGCAGGGCTCGATGCAGCTCTGATCAGACACAGTTTGGCAGTTCTTATTCTCTTCTGTTTAATTCTTGGCACAGGTTTCAGGATCCTTCTTGCTTATCTGTTTCCAGCTGTTTTGAATGTATTTTAAACCGGGGGTTGCTGTGTTGATCCTCGTGTCGGTGTCCCCTTCTGTGCAGACTGTGCTCACAGGACTTGGGTATTTAAGAACAGGGGCTGTAGCCATAGTAAGACGCACCCCTTATTCCTCAAGAAGCAATAAAATATATTGGAAGGGAAAACTGAGGTGAGGAGTTGAGATTGGAGGAAGGATTGTGACCTTTAAGGAATGCCATGTGCTAGTGAGAAGTGACCGGTGACCCTGCACCTTATTCAAATACCAGTTGCTGTCTGGGTGAAGATGCATCCTCTCTCATCTTGTGAGAAGAGCTGCTCCAACCTGCCCACTCTTGTCCTTTATTTTATTAGCTTAATGTCCTGTTTAATTATCTTGAAAAACTGGAACAGGTGGTCTTGGAGCCTTTCTGTTCTAGGGCTGAGCTTGGCCTGCTGCTGCTGCTACTAATACTTAACATTTCTGTAGCACTGCACGACATTAACAGTGCTGAGCAAAGACAGTCCCTGCGCAATAGAGTTTACAGTCTAATAGGACAAACATACAGGGCAAGAGACTTCCCCTGTCGCCTGCCATATTAACTCCAGTAGCCCACGGTTGCTGCTGGCACGATGGTTTGGCTGCATCGCAGGGCTCAGAACAAAGTAAGCCTTATTTTGTTGGATTGCAGTGCCAGAGGCAGCATAAGGGGAGGTGGGGGAGAGCTTAGGAAGGAGCAATGGAGGGGAAGCCGAACAGAGGCAGCACTGGAGGTGGGGAAGGGAGTAGTGCTACAATGTGCAGTAGCCTCATATGCTGTAGCGCTGTCGTGATATAGGAGGCTCTGTGGTATTCTCAGAAGCATCATCTTTGTGCCATTTAATGTAGCAGGTTCTGTGCTTCTATCGCATGCTGCAGCTTTGGGCAGCTCGCTGTAGCAGCTTGTGTGGTACCCTCGCGCGCCGCAGCTTTGGGCGGCGCACTGTAGCAGCTTGTGTGGTACCCTCGCGCGCCGCAGCTTTGGGCGGCGCACTGTAGCAGCTTGTGTGGTACCCTCGCGCGCCGCAGCTTTGGGCGGCGCACTGTAGCCGGTTCTTTGGTACCCTCGCGCGCCGCAGCTTTGGGCGGCGCACTGTAGCAGCTTGTGTGGTACCCTCGCGCGCCGCAGCTTTGGGCGGTGCACTGTAGCAGCTTGTGTGGTACCCTCGCGCCGCAGCTTTGGGCGGCGCACTGTAGCCGGTTCTTTGGTACCCTCGCGTGCCGCAGCTTTGGGCGGCGCACTGTAGCAGCTTGTGTGGTACCCTCGCGCGCCGCAGCTTTGGGCGGCGCACTGTAGCCGGTTCTTTGGTACCCTCGCGCGCCGCAGTTTTGGGCGGCGCACTGAAGCAGCTTGTGTGGTACCCTCGCGCGCCGCAGCTTTGGGCGGCGCACTGTAGCCGGTTCTTTGGTACCCTCGCGCGCCGCAGCTTTGGGCGGCGCACTGAAGCAGCTTGCGTGGTACCCTCGCGCGCCGCAGCTCTGGGCGGTGCACTGTAGCAGCTTGCGTGGTACCCTCGCGCGCCGCAGCTTTGGGCGGCGCACTGTAGCCGGTTCTTTGGTACCCTCGCGCGCCGCAGCTTTCTGCGGCGCACTGTAGCAGCTTGCGTGGTACCCTCGCGCGCCGCAGCTTTGGGCGGCGCACTGTAGCAGCTTGCGTGGTACCCTCGCGCGCCGCAGCTTTGGGCGGCGCACTGTAGCAGCTTGTGTGGTACCCTCGCGCGCCGCAGCTTTGGGCGGCGCACTGTAGCAGCTTGTGTGGTGTTCTTGCGCGCCGCAGCTTTGGGTGGTGCACTGTAGCAGGTTTGTGGTATTCTCGCACACTGGGGTCTATGTGTACAGCAGCAGCAGGGCTGGGAGGAGAAACTGAGGCAGAAGCCAGAACTGGGAGCAGCCTGATGGGCTGGATACCCCCCCTCCCCCCCCCCCCAATGTTTCCCTATCTCTCTGGTTTTAATTTGCAAGCACATTGCTCCTGGAAGAGGCTGACTTTGCAGGCAGTATCTTGGCCATGTGTTAGTTGTAGGTGATTCTCTGAGGTTGAGCAGACTGGCAGGCTTGCTTCCTTCAGGCAAGCACACTGTGTACACCTTGTCCATCCGTTCTCCCTCTGCCTTGCTTCCTTGTGATTCTGGCCGTTATTTGTTTAAAGTTTTTGTTTTGTGGCTTAGCAGTTTCATCTGCTCTTGACCATCTCCGTCAGAGCCTGCCCCCACCAGCACCACCACCCTTGGAAGTCGTGCGATTCGTTGTGTGTAGGAACCCCTCACAATCAGCACATTCTGAGGTCCCACTGCCTCTCTAGATTAATTGCTGGAGAGGGTATCGGGGAAGGCTGTGGCCCATAATGTCCTGGGGTGTCTGGCTTCCTTTTTGGCTGAGAGTTCATTCTCTGGGGGGGCCATTGGTGCTATGCACTGTGCAGGATTTCCTGGCCTCTGTGTTGGTGCTGCTCTTCGGCGCGGTGTGCATGCTTTCTGCAGGGAATGCATGGCAGAATTAATTTCTCTGTAATATGGGGTTCTTGGGTGATGGATTTCAGAGAGGGAGGAAAAGTGCTTTGTACTGTAAGGTGAATGATGGATGACCTCTTGCCCAAGATCTTTACATTCAAGCCATAACCCTTTTCTTTGCAAGCCTAAAATAATGCAATGTGTGTTTTGTTCCATGAAGTGAAAAGAATAAAAATCAGAAAATTCTGTACTTCCAGTGCAGCAAACAGTGTTGTGCACATAAAACTGGTTAGTGCCCTCTCGTTGAGATCGCATGCTAATGAGGGCATTAGCGATTATCCCCTCCCATGCTGACTTAGCTTGTGTTTTCACTCCTCATCAGAGGTGGAGTAAGGTTTTGGGTGCTGGTACCTGTAGTCAGGATTTATGTGCTGTAGGAGTATCTCAGGTGTGGCTACCTTACAGTAGATTTAGATTTAACCAATAATCTTATACACATTCGTTAGCTTTAGGGAGCAGATACAAACATTTTTTGTGAGGTAGTAAGTTAATTTTATTATAGCAGCATAAGGTACACAAGATTTCATACGTTACAATTTCTCTTTTTTTTGTTTTTGGTTTCAGTTTGTTACAGTTAAACAGCGCAAATCACTGTCATGAAAGATAAACAGAACTTATACATGTTGTCTCTAAGCCCAACAGTGCACTTAGTAATTACGCAATTGCCAAACTAATTAACTCAGCTGAAAGGTAATTAAACCAGTGTTCTCTTGGCCAGTCCTGTAAAGGTCCAGAGATCCTGTCTCCTCGCCACGGGATGAAATGCAGCAAAACCCTGTATGGTGGTGGAGAGTCAGAACACAAAAGTCTCTCTGAGTTAGGACAGCAGGAACAGGGTAGAGTTGTTCTTTGCTTTTAATTCTTTCAAGGGATAGTTGGCCAGACTCCCGTTTCTTGGAGCCTGAAGGCAGTGAGTATAAAACTCAGCCTTGGCGTGCAGGTTCACTGCAGCAGTCAAAGGTCTGAAAGTAAAGCTCGTAAGCTAAGTTTTTGGGTAATCCATGAGGAAAAGCCTTAGGATAATGTCCGCAGTCTGGGTAATTCAGTTCTTTTGCCTGATCCAAATGTCATTGCATATCTAATTCCATAGGATCTAGCGTTGATGTTGCCACCTTCTATAGACGTGGGATGCATATGAACATTACTGTACGGGTTAATAGAGTCCTTTAGCAAAACAGGTGCTGGAACAATACTCATTTCATGGCTGCATACAAAGTTTTAACTAAGGGCATGTTTCACAGTTCTTGTTGAAGGTTTCTTCTCACAGTGAGAGGTGCTGACAAACGTTGGATATGCAAGAACAATCACAGTCTCTTCTCTTCTGTATGACTCAGTCTAATGTGAAGTTGCCAAGGTCATCGCATGTCTGTAGACTCCATGTTTGTATTGCTTAGGCCTGAACTTTTGGTTCAGTCTGTGTGCAGGCCTCAAGTTCAACGATGCACATCCTTATTTAGGGTCACTGGTGTTTCTCCTACAGTGCAGAAAATCCATGTTTTGTGTGCATAAGTCTTATATGCACATTAACATGACTTTTGTGTGTACAGATCTTGTCGGAGACAACCCACCGTCCAGGTTACAATGTGTGATCAGTTTGTGCTGCGTCCTCATTTTCAATGCCCAGTGTGTTCTCTGAGAGCCAGCAGCTCTTTGCATTGGGGGCACACATACAACCACTCACCAGCTGGTGGATAATCAAACATATGGCACTCGGTGCAAAAGATTGGAAGGCCCCCATTTCGCTGCAGGACTGCTATGTGAATTTTAATATTGTTGGGTTCTAAGTTAATTTAGGTTATTAAGGGAGTAGGTATTTGTAAACTAAAGTCCTTAAAATGTATATGGTGTATTTAATGTTAATGACCTGCAAGGAGACAATCTATTGATAAGGACTGGGTCACTTGTGTTAGACAAATCCTTGATTGGTGTGAAAATGTCTCTTGTTCTCTTAAATGGGATAAGGGTCTATAAATTAAAGAATCTGTTTAGGGGTGGATGGAAGGGTTAGAATTACTCCCCTTTTTTCTTTTTATCAGGCAAACACACACGTTGAATGTTTCTATTATGTCCTTCTTCCCTGCAGCGAGTATATTCTCGTTGTCTTGTGCCTCTCTTTGTAGGGTTCATGCTGCAGAGAGAGGCTTTACGTGTTGATTTTGGTCTTTTTTGGTTAATAAAAAGAGAATTCTTGGATTTCATTTTATCCAAATGTTTGTGGGTGGTAAAGAGTTCCTTCTTTGATGCAGGTAGCTGGTGCACGGGATGGGTAAAACCCATTGGCATCCTGTTTAGGTAAATTCAGCTGAGGAACTAAATATTTGGTTTTTCGCCTGCAATGCTGTGTGTGTGCGTGTGCGTGTGCATGTGCGTGTGTGTGCGTGTGTAGAAAGCAGGAAAGAGCATGAGGCCGATAGAAAACCACCCTCCACTGTTGGCCGCTTCTCAACGAATCGACCCTTTCCTTCTGCTCAGGCACAGACTCTAAGTGTGGGCCTCAGACACCTCCTCCCCTCCCCCTGAAAACATCCCCTGTCACCTGAACCTGTGGGGACATGATTTAGCTTCTGAAAATCTGTGTAAACTCCACTTTGATTCTAGAGAGAGTTAAATACGTTTTTGAAGTGTTTTAATCCAAGATGTCTGGGTTTGGCGGTGCCCAGACTTGTCCCTGTATTATCACTGCACTTACTCATGTGTCCAAGCCTCTTGGTTTAAAGTTGCAGCTCAAATATGCATTTGTCACTGTAAAAGATTGTAATTATTTTGAGTCATCAAATAACCCTGTTATTAACAGGAAATCAGAACATAATCAGCAGTGGTGGTTGCTCTTGGCATATTACAGACAAATACTTAGCTGAGACCTTGTGAAAGGCCTTTGTTTAAGTGGCAGACACAAATGTTTTGTGGGCTTTTAAGTTTCTAGATCCAGTTTTTAGTCTCAATAAATTGCCTCCTTCAGGGCACGGCTGCCACAGAACAGTTTGCTAGTCAGGGAGAGGGGAGGTATCTAGCAGGACTCTGCTTGCAGGTGGAAGAGAACCTAATGTCCAGAAGCTGATACTGCAGTGATGATCTCCAACTGGACAGCCTGATACTGCAGGGATGATCTCCAACTAGACAGCCTGATACTGCAGGGATGATCTCCAACTAGACAGCCTGATACTGCAGTGATGATCTCCAACTAGACAGCCTGATACTGCAGGGATGATCTCCAACTAGACAGCCTGATACTGCAGGGATGATCTCCAACTAGACAGCCTGATACTGCAGTGATGATCTCCAACTAGACAGCCTGATACTGCAGGGATGATCTCCAACTGGACAGCCTGATACTGCAGGGATGATCTCCAACTAGACAGCCTGATACTGCAGGGATGATCTCCAACTGGACAGCCTGATACTGCAGTGATGATCTCCAACTGGACAGCCTGATACTGCAGTGATGATCTCCAACTGGACAGCCTGGGCATCTACCTGGCTCCTTGTGATGAGGTCCTGTGGGCTCAGCGTGAGGAGGTAGTTCCTCTCCGTTTGTGGCTTATGCAGTCTCAGTAGACGGCTTCACACCCTTATGGTTTAAATTAAACCTCTGGATCTGACATTGCATAAATCTTTCCTCTTCACATCACAAGGCAAAATGGCTTGGTGCAATTATTTGAATCTTGCTTGACCAGACATGGGGTCGAGCATCTGCAATTGTCTGTGTCCATCTCACCCTGTTGGACTCCTTGATAAAGGATTTCTTTTAATTGAACAATTAGTGGTTTGTTGGGAAAGAATTGTGTACAGGTCAGTGGAGGCTTCACAGCCTTTGCCCATGAAACCTGTCTTCCTATAATAAACCTTCAGGCTTTTTGTGCTGCATTTAATGCTGGCTTTAATCCTTTATTTAAAAAGATTTATACCTGCCTTAGCCATTATCCAAGGTGAAGGACAATAAAAACCTACAAAACATTCAACAAACTAGACAATGGGAAAGCCTGCAATAGAAACCCAGCTTTATTAAATGTACTGTCACTTGATCTTTGTTTTTCCTTCTCTCTCAAGATGAGTTACAAATCTAATCAATAAAAATACATCCATATACTGTAGATATATGTTTTTATATGCCCCTTATCTACTCCCCATGCATCATCCCATCATAAATGGTCAACTTCCAAGAGTCCACTGATCTCCCCCTCCCCCAGTTCAGAAAGTCTGCTCAGATAACCACGACTTCACTCTTCCAGGAAACCAAATCGTCTTTCTGAATTTTAGTGGCTGGGAGCTTCGTTAATGTTTTGTGAAACACTCATGCAGCCGTTGAGCATAATGGGCCAGATTGATTTTGAAGTTTCTCTTGGTCCATGGCAAGTGCCTGGTCTGACCCAGTATGGCATGTTCTTATGTTTTCTTAAATTCGACCCAGTAGGTCCAGCAGGAAGCAAAGGGCACAAAGACAGAAGAGATTTGATTCTGCCTTTCTCAGCAGGAGCTATTAGGATCTTAAGTGCTGAGTTTGCATCCTCTGCACCCTTCCTGGTGTACCCTCCTTCCTGGTGTACCCTCCTTCCTGGTGCACCCTCCTTCCTCTGCACCCTTCCTGGTGTACCCTCCTTCCTGGTGCACCCTCCTTCCTCTGCACCCTTCCTGGTGTACCCTCCTTCCTGGTGCACCCTCCTTCCTCTGCACCCTTCCTGGTGTACCCTCCTTCCTGGTGCACCCTCCTTCCTCTGCAGCCTTCCTGGTGTATCCTCCTTCCTCTGCAGCCTTCCTGGTGTATCCTCCTTCCTCTGCAGCCTTCCTGGTGTACCCTCCTTCCTGGTGTACCCTCCTTCCTCTGCACCCTTCCTGGTGTACCCTCCTTCCTGGTGTACCCTCCTTCCTCTGCACCCTTCCTGGTGTACCCTCCTTCCTCTGCACCCTTCCTCTGCACCCTTCCTGGGGTACCCTCCTTCCTCTGCACCCTTCCTGGTGTACCCTCCTTCCTGGTGCACCCTCCTTCCTCTGCACCCTTCCTGGTGTACCCTCCTTCCTGGTGCACCCTCCTTCCTCTGCAGCCTTCCTGGTGTATCCTCCTTCCTCTGCAGCCTTCCTGGTGTACCCTCCTTCCTGGTGTACCCTCCTTCCTCTGCACCCTTCCTGGTGTACCCTCCTTCCTGGTGTACCCTCCTTCCTCTGCACCCTTCCTGGTGTACCCTCCTTCCTGGTGTACCCTCCTTCCTCTGCACCCTTCCTCTGCACCCTTCCTGGGGTACCCTCCTTCCTCTGCACCCTTCCTGGTGTACCCTCCTTCCTCTGCTGGGCGTAAACGTCAGGCTCACTTGCTGCTCTTCTGATCTTGGTATTGTTTTCTGAGGCGTTCTTTTTATAAACTATTTCTGAGGATTAAAACTGTGTCTGCAGCTGTTGCCTAAAGTTTGTAGAGGTTCTCGATTACACTGTTTATGTTTTGAACTGGAACAGTGCTGAGATGCAGCTTTCCATAGCAATGAAACATCAAGACTTGTTTACTAAATAAAGAGGTACAGGCATCCCTTCTGAGTTAATGAAGAGAGCAGAGTTGTAGTAAAGGTATAGGTATCAGTATGGAAGTTTTGTGGATATTATTATTGCAAACTTCCAGTTTTTATTGAAAATGCATCCTACAAACCAGAACACAATTGACATATCGCAACCACCAACAAAAATTCCATCACACAAAAGGCAAACACTAATAGCATCTCTGGAGGCTTCACTTTGCATTATCTAGAGCGCCACATTACCTTAAGGGCGCAAGCTGAGGAAGATGGCACAACATGCATGCAAGGCCAAGCAGTATCCAAAAAGGTCCCAATAAATCAATAGTGACAGAAGAGACAACACTTCCTCTGTCTGCGCAATGAAAGGGTTCCAGATAAGTTGTTGGGGCATCAGCTGGCGCTTCCGACCTGTACCTTCCAAACACACTGGGGGCGTGGAGGACGCGTTTGGCGTCTTCCAGCTCTGCTGCTGACTTGCGTTTGCCGCTTAGAGGAAGGGAAGGATTGGGTTCTCCGTTGGGTTAAGAACATAAGAAATTGCCATGCTGGGTCAGACCAAGGGTCCATCAAGCCCAGCATCCTGTTTCCAACAGAGGACAAAACCAGGCCACAGGAACCTGGCAATTACCCAAACACTAAGAAGATCCCATGCTACTGATGCAATTAATAGCAGTGGATATTCACTAAGTAAACTTGATTAATAGCCATTAATGGACTTCTCCTCCAAGAACTTATCCAAACCTTTTTTTAAACCCAGCTACACTAACTGCACTAACCACATCCTCTGGCAAGAAATTCCAGAGCTTTATTGTGCGTTGAGTGAAAAAGAATTTTCTCCGATTAGTCTTAAATGTGCTACTTGCTAACTTCATGGTTATTGCGCAGTGGCTTGGCACTCTTCTGTACAGCTTGCAGGGTGACTGCTCATGACAGCAAACCGTCGTGGGCTCGCTGGGCGACAGGCAAGAGCTGAGCAAGCCTTGCACCATAACACAGAAGGTTGGCTCGGCGGCAGTGGTCTGCATTGTTGTCTGCTGGCCTCTGGCAGGAGGGACGCTCTGCTCTCTCTCGCAGATTGTGAAGTTCAGGCAGGAGCTCTGGGGTGCAACTCCTGGCTGAGGGCTGTCATGAAGGGAAGCCTCAACGTGTCTGTTCCTGGCCCTCGTTTAAATTGAGCTTGAAGCCGAAACAAGCTGGAGGAATCTGCTGGGTCAAGAGAAAGATAGAAAACTGAACAGGGACAATAACCAGGAAGTTCTGCAGTGCGCACACATGGCCCTGAAATCTACAGAGAGTCACTTACAGGCTGAAGAGATCGGGGCTTGATTCTTAGACCGAAAAGGAAGTGGAACTGTGGAGGGTGGGGAGGGAGGTGAGATGGGCAGGGTCAGGTGCGACCTGCGCATAGGAGCGGGACTAGGTCTGGGGGTGAACTTTCTCTCCCAGACACAAATCAAAGCCGTGTGCCTGTCCTTGTCTCTGGGCCAGCAGCTCCAACACTTCTCAGGGTCCATAAATCTATGCAGGTACCGGCTGTGTTCTGTTTCCTCAGGGGAGCCGGCTCTGCTCAGCTTTATTGGGCTCCCAGGAAAAGGCGTTGTGACGCTGTTCTGGGTTGTTCTGCCAGAGATTAAGCCCTCAGTAATGGATGCACAAAGGGATTGAATTAATGCAAGTTTGAAAGCTGTGAGCAGAAGTGCCATTCATCAAGATGAGGCTTGAAGCCTTAAGAACTGGCAGTGTGGCTCACATCTTTCAAACCCGGGCTAAGTGAAACACTTTCTATCTGTTCTTTGCTCCGCAGTGTCTGCTTCAGTATTGCCCCTTCTGTTCCCTGCAATACAGGAGGAGAAGAAGGGGTGAGGGGGAACGAGAACTGGGGCTAGATTAGCGAGCAGAGTAGCTATTCCCCCGTCTGTGGGCTTCAGGCTCAGCACCTCCCCTTCTCTTCCCCGCAGGGGCTGGAGCAGAATAACCCTGGCGCTCTGTCTCTTAAACCTGACGAGAAATATCAGAACTGCGTTCCCCCCATCCCCCCCCCCCACACACACACAAATTAAGGCCCTGGAAGAGATGTAACTGGGAAGCTCTGCAGTGCACACACTTGGCCCTGAAACGTACAGTGACCCCTGCAGAGACTGAAGAGATGTAACTGGAATGTTGTGCAGGGCGCACGTATACCCCGATGTTATGTACAGTGACCCCTGCAGAGACTGAAGAGATGTAACTGGAATGTTGTGCAGGGCGCACGTATACCCCGATGTTATGTACAGTGACCCCTGCAGAGACTGAAGAGATGTAACTGGAATGTTGTGCAGGGCGCACGTATACCCCGATGTTATGTACAGTGACCCCTGCAGAGACTGAAGAGATGTAACTGGAATGTTGTGCAGGGCGCACGTATACCCCGATGTTATGTACAGTGACCCCTGCAGAGACTGAAGAGATGTAACTGGAATGCTGTGCAGGGCGCACGTATACCCCGATGTTATGTACAGTGACCCCTGCAGAGACTGAAGAGATGTAACTGGAATGTTGTGCAGGGCGCACGTATACCCCGATGTTATGTACAGTGACCCCTGCAGAGACTGAAGAGATGTAACTGGAATGCTGTGCAGGGCGCATGTATACCCCGATGTTATGTACAGTGACCCAAGAGATGTAACTGGAAGGCTGTGCAGGGCGCACGTATACCCCGACGTTATGTACAGTGACCCAAGAGATGTAACTGGAATGCTGTGCAGGGCGCACGTATACCCCGATGTTATGTACAGTGACCCAAGAGATGTAACTGGAATGTTGTGCAGGGCGCACGTATACCCCGATGTTATGTACAGTGACCCAAGAGATGTAACTGGAATGCTGTGCAGGGCGCATGTATACCCCGATGTTATGTACAGTGACCCCTGAAGAGACTGAAGAGATGTAACTGGAATGTTGTGCAGGGCGCACGTATACCCCGATGTTATGTACAGTGACCCAAGAGATGTAACTGGAATGCTGTGCAGGGCGCACGTATACCCCGACGTTATGTACAGTGACCCAAGAGATGTAACTGGAATGCTGTGCAGGGCGCACGTATACCCCGATGTTATGTACAGTGACCCAAGAGATGTAACTGGAATGTTGTGCAGGGCGCACGTATACCCCGACGTTATGTACAGTGACCCAAGAGATGTAACTGGAATGCTGTGCAGGGCGCACGTATACCCCGACGTTATGTACAGTGACCCAAGAGATGTAACTGGAATGTTGTGCAGGGCGCACGTATACCCCGACGTTATGTACAGTGACCCAAGAGATGTAACTGGAATGTTGTGCAGGGCGCACGTATACCCCGACGTTATGTAAGTGACCCAAGAGATGTAACTGGAATGTTGTGCAGGGCGCACGTATACCCCGACGTTATGTACAGTGACCCAAGAGATGTAACTGGAATGCTGTGCAGGGCGCATGTATACCCCGACGTTATGTACAGTGACCCCTGCAGAGACTGAAGAGATGTAACTGGAATGTTGTGCAGGGCGCACGTATACCCCGACGTTATGTACAGTGACCCCTGCAGAGACTGAAGAGATGTAACTGGAATGTTGTGCAGGGCGCACGTATACCCCGATGTTATGTACAGTGACCCCTGCAGAGACTGAAGAGATGTAACTGGAATGTTGTGCAGGGCGCACGTATACCCCGACGTTATGTACAGTGACCCCTGCAGAGACTGAAGAGATGTAACTGGAATGTTGTGCGGGGCGCACGTATACCCCGATGTTATGTACAGTGACCCCTGCAGAGACTGAAGAGATGTAACTGGAATGTTGTGCAGGGCGCATGTATACCCCGATGTTATGTACAGTGACCCAAGAGATGTAACTGGAATGCTGTGCAGGGCGCACGTATACCCCGACGTTATGTACAGTGACCCAAGAGATGTAACTGGAATGCTGTGCAGGGCGCACGTATACCCCGATGTTATGTACAGTGACCCAAGAGATGTAACTGGAATGCTGTGCAGGGCGCACGTATACCCTGATGTTATGTACAGTGACCCAAGAGATGTAACTGGAATGTTGCGCAGGGCGCACGTATACCCAGATGTTATGTACAGGGACCCAAGAGATGTAACTGGAATGCTGTGCAGGGCACACGTATACCCCGATGTTATGTACAGTGACCCCTGCGGAGACTGAAGAGATGTAACTGGAATGTTGTGCAGGGCGCACGTATACCCCGATGTTATGTACAGTGACCCAAGAGATGTAACTGGAATGCTGTGCAGGGCGCACGTATACCCCGACGTTATGTACAGTGACCCAAGAGATGTAACTGGAATGTTGTGCAGGGCGCACGTATACCCCGATGTTATGTACAGTGACCCAAGAGATGTAACTGGAATGCTGTGCAGGGCGCACGTATACCCCGACGTTATGTACAGTGACCCAAGAGATGTAACTGGAATGTTGTGCAGGGCGCACGTATACCCCGACGTTATGTACGGTGACCCAAGAGATGTAACTGGTATGCTGTGCAGGGCGCACGTATACCCAGATGTTATGTACGGTGACCCAAGAGATGTAACTGGAATGTTGTGCAGGGCGCACGCATACCCCGACGTTATGTGCGGTGACCCAAGAGATGTAACTGGAATGCTGTGCAGGGCGCACGTATACCCAGACGTTATGTACGGTGACCCAAGAGATGTAACTGGAATGTTGTGCAGGGCGCACGTATACCCCGACGTTATGTACAGTGACCCAAGAGATGTAACTGGAATGTTCTGCAGGGCGCACGTATACCCCGATGTTATGTACAGTGACCCAAGAGATGTAACTGGAATGCTGTGCAGGGCGCATGTATACCCCGACGTTATGTACAGTGACCCAAGAGATGTAACTGGAATGTTGTGCAGGGCGCACGTATACCCCGACGTTATGTACAGTGACCCAAGAGATGTAACTGGAATGCTGTGCAGGGCGCACGTATACCCCGACGTTATGTACAGTGACCCAAGAGATGTAACTGGAATGCTGTGCAGGGCGCACGTATACCCCGACGTTATGTACAGTGACCCAAGAGATGTAACTGGAATGTTGTGCAGGGCGCACGTATACCCCGACGTTATGTACAGTGACCCAAGAGATGTAACTGGAATGCTGTGCAGGGCGCACGTATACCCCGACGTTACGTGCAGTGACCCAAGAGATGTAACTGGAATGCTGTGCAGGGCGCACGTATACCCCGATGTTATGTACAGTGACCCAAGAGATGTAACTGGAATGTTGTGCAGGGCGCACGTATACCCCGATGTTATGTACAGTGACCCAAGAGATGTAACTGGAATGTTGTGCAGGGCGCACGTATACCCCGATGTTATGTACAGTGACCCAAGAGATGTAACTGGAATGTTGTGCAGGGCGCACGTATACCCCGATGTTATGTACAGTGACCCAAGAGATGTAACTGGAATGCTGTGCAGGGCGCATGTATACCCCGATGTTACGTACAGTGACCCAAGAGATGTAACTGGAATGCTGTGCAGGGCGCATGTATACCCCGATGTTACGTACAGTGACCCAAGAGATGTAACTGGAATGCTGTGCAGGGAGCACGTATACCCCGATGTTATGTACAGTGACCCAAGAGATGTAACTGGAATGTTGTGCAGGGCGCACGTATACCCCGACGTTATGTACAGTGACCCAAGAGATGTAACTGGAATGTTGTGCAGGGCGCACGTATACCCCGATGTTATGTACAGTGACCCAAGAGATGTAACTGGAATGCTGTGCAGGGCGCACGTATACCCCGATGTTATGTACAGTGACCCAAGAGATGTAACTGGAATGTTGTGCAGGGCGCACGTATACCCCGATGTTATGTACAGTGACCCCTGCGGAGACTGAAGCGATGTAACTGGAATGTTGTGCAGGGCGCACGTATACCCCGACGTTATGTACAGTGACCCCTGCGGAGACTGAAGCGATGTAACTGGAATGTTGTGCAGGGCGCACGTATACCCCGACGTTATGTACAGTGACCCAAGAGATGTAACTGGAATGCTGTGCAGTGTACACGTGTGGCCCTGAAACGTACAGTGACTTGTGTATCCACTGAAGTAAGGCTGAAAGCTAAGCAAGCTAAAAAGTACCATCTTTCAGCCTTAAACACCCTAAGGAGCAGATAGCGACATCTTAATTGGAAGTTATTTTCTCTATAATGTGGGTTTAGTGCATGCCAGGGAGCTATTGGTCCTTTCCCCAATGGCTTGTGAATAAAAGATTTTGGAAACAGTTGAACTGGAAAGCACATGGAAAATGGTATCATCGGCCTGTAGCGATGCCCAGGGTGGCGTTCAGTGATACTTTGTGAGCAGCTCCCTTTGAAAGCTATGGAGAGTTAGTGAGTGATTATATGAACGTGACTGGATTTGGTGCTAATGTGGGAAAAATGTTCAAGTGCTGACCTGTACAAAGTGCAGAGCTAGATGAAGTCATCAAAGGTTACGGTGCTTATACAGGAGTCGTCATAAAGCGCTAGGTTTAGTCCAGTAATAGTTAACCTTCTCATAAAAATCTACAACAGTTGAAAATTAAATAGTGATAAACCCCAGTGAAACTATATTTTGACAACTATGTGCCCAATTCTTCCAAATTTTGGATTCTAGCATAAGAACATAAAAATTGCCGTACTGGGTCAGCCCAGCATCCTGTTTCCAACAGTGGCCAATCCGGGCTACAAGTACCTGGCAAGTACCCAAACAGACGGATCCCATGCTGCTAATGCCCAGGGATAAGCAGTGTCTTTATTATCCACGTATAGACTTCTCCAGGAACTTTTTTTAAACCCAGCTGCGCTAGCTACCTTTTTCACATCCTCTGGCAATGAATTCCAGAGCTTAATTGTGCATTGAGTGTGAAAGGTTTCTCCAGATTTGTTTTAATTGTGCTACCTACTTCATGGCATACAGCCTAGGTTTTGTATTTAAGAGAGTTAATAACTGATTCAAAAAGATGTTACTCAGCTTAGGGGAATACAACTAATCAAATCTTATATAATACAGTTCTGAGATCCTATGTGTAACAGGAAAAGCAAAGAAGCATCCTTTCAGCTGATTTTAAACTGGCCCCTATTCTGAAACACACAGTACATTATCCTTATTCTAGTATCTAATGTTCATACCGCCTCTTAGATCCCGAGTTATCGGTGCGGGCTATCGCCAAGTTGTCCTCTGGCAGGAGCCGCAATGATTGCTATATATCTCTGAGCCACAGAAATGAAATAGGTCACAGTGAAAGCGGCACCTGTGCTCAGTAACTGCTATTGTGGTGGAGTTGGGAACTAACAAACAGGCAAGAGGTGATGCACATTTTCACCTGCTGACACGTGGCAGCAATGAAATGACCAAGGCAAGAGCGGGTAACATGTTAACTCCTACCGACATAAGAACATAAGAAATTGCCATACTAGGTCAGAACAAGGGTCCATCAAGCCCAGCATCCTGTTTCCAACAGTAGCCAGTCCAGGCCACAAGAACCTGGCAATTATCCAAACACTAAGAAGATCCCATGCTACTGATGCAATTAATAGCAGTGGCTATTCCCTAAGTAAACTTGATTAATAGCCTTTAATGGACTTCTCCTCCAAGAACTTATCCAAACTTTTTTCAAACCCAGCTACACTAACTGCACTAACCACATCCCCTGGCGGCAAATTCCAGAGTTTTATTGTGCGTTGAGTGAAAAAGAACTTTCTCCGATTAGTCTTAAATGTGCTACTTGCTAACTTCATGGAGTGCCCCCTAGTCCTTCTATTATCCGAAAGAGTAAATA
Source organism: Rhinatrema bivittatum (assembly GCF_901001135.1). Classification (NCBI taxonomy): domain Eukaryota; kingdom Metazoa; phylum Chordata; class Amphibia; order Gymnophiona; family Rhinatrematidae; genus Rhinatrema; species Rhinatrema bivittatum. The sequence continues at coordinate 480,606,326 of NC_042618.1, forward strand.
ACAGATTCACATCTACCCGTTCTAGACCTCTCAATTTTAAACATCTCTATCATATCCCCCCTCAGCTGTCTCTTCTCCAAGCTGAACAGCCCTAACCTCTTCAGCCTTTCCTCATAGGGGAGCTGTTCCATCCCCTTTATCATTTTGGTTGCCCTTCTCTGTACCTTCTCCATCACAACTATATCTTTTTTGAGATGCGGCGACCAGAATTGTACACAGTATTCAAGGTGTGGTCTCACCATGGAGCGATACAGAGGCATTATGACATTTTCCGTTTTATTCACCATTCCTTTCCTAATAATTCCTAACATTCTATTTGCTTTTTTGACTGCTGCAGCACACTGAGCCGACGATTTTAAAGTATTATCCACTATGATGCCTAGATCTTTTTCCTGGGTGGTAGCTCCTAATATGGAACCTAACATCATGTAACTACAGCAAGGGTTATTTTTCCCTATATGCATCAGCTTGCACTTGTCCACATTAAATTTCATCTGCCATTTGGATGCCCAATCTTCCAGTCTTGCAAGGCTCTCCTGTAATGTATCACAATCCACTTGTGATGTAACTATTCTGGATAATTTTCTTCATATTCCTTTCCAGATCATTTATAAATATATTAAAGCATTGGTCCAAGTACAGATCCCTGAGGCACTCCACTGTTTACCCTTTTCCACTGAGAAAATTGACCATTTAATCCTACTCTCTGTTTCCTGTCTTTTAACCAGTTTGTAATCCATGAAAGGACATCGCCTCCTATCCCATGACTTTTTACTTTTCCTAGAAGCCTCTCATGAGGGACTTTGTCAGACGCCTTCTGAAAATCCAAATACACTATATCTACCGGTTCATGTTTATCCACATGTTTATTAACGCCTTCAAAAAAATGAAGCAGATTTGTGAGGCAAGACTTCCCTTGGGTAAATCTATGTTGACTGTGTCCCATTAAACCATGTCTTTTTATATGCTCTACGATTTTGATGTTTAGAACACTTTCCACTATTTTTCCTGGCACTGAAGTCAGGCTAACCGGTCTGTAGTTTCCCAGATCGCCCCTGGAGCCCTTTTTAAATATTGGGGTTACATTGGCCACCCTCCAGTCTTCAGGTACAATGAATGATTTTAATGATAGGTTACTAATAAATCTGAAATGTTGTGTTTGAGTTCCTACCGACACATGGCAGGAATGAAATGACCAGGGCAAGAGTGGATAATGTGTTATTGCCTACCAGCGCACGACCAGGGGAAAGGTGTATGACGCACCCTCCCAGTACTGCATAGAAAGTCATTCCCGTCCACTCTGAGCTTGTGGGATGAGTGAGTATCCATAGATAGGGCTCAGACTAGGACGAGCAAGACAGCCTGCGTGCTCTCCAGGCCCTGCACACAAAACGGCATTTTGCAAGGGCAACCTTGGTGCGTAATTCAAATAAGGGGTGTTATCTGCTAGAGTAAAAGTACCGTAAGATATTTAATTCCTTTATTCGTTTTTTGTAAGTAAAGGGAAGAACGGTCTTGGTTTCAAGATTTCACGATACAGAGTAAAGGCTTAAAAGCGCGCACATGTTTAGTTTAAAAAAAAAAATGTCTCGACCGTTTTAACGTTCCTAAGGGTTCCCAATAGCAGATTGATAAAAGCCGAGCACAAGTCAGAAACAGAAGTTGTGATAAAAGGAGGACCTGGCAGGATGAAAGCCCAGCACGTCCGTCCTACAAGGGTGCTCGAGCTCCTCTCCGCTGCATTTCCTACCGTCCTCAGCATCTCTTCCTCTCCAGCCTGCGGAGGATATTTTGTTCTTTTATTAGTTAGCGAATCCGACACTGGCACAGGAAAGTAAATCTCTGTGGGTGAAGATCCCCGCGTCCAGGGGCCTTGCTGACATGAGAGCAGAGCTGCCTCCCACGTTTCTCACTTCTTGGGAAAGTCACAGGAAACAGAGGATGCAACAAGGAAGTGATTGAGCTGCGGGCCGAGTTGTTGGGGAAGCCACAGGAAGCTCGGTTTATTTACTTAGTCGCCTGAGTGGTGCTGTGCGAGGGAGAGCTTCAGCCTTTAGTTATTATTTGCTGCCCTTCCCTGCTTACCTCTGGCGGCTCAGCTGGACTTTGGCTGACCACAGGCGTCCCAGCACCCGCTTCACCTCTCTGTAACCCTGGGGAGGTGGCTTGGCGCCAGGCAGGTGCTGGGACGCGGGTTTTAGACGGGCAGGTAACAGGTGTTGAGGGTGTTTTCTGAGCAGGGTCAGCTCACTCTTAATCTGAGGCCAGTTTGGTGCCTGTAATGAGCGTTCCCGAATCTGAATGCAGGCACGAGAGAGGTGTTCTTGCAGTCTTGAAACGGAGGCCTGGCGTGCACGGGTTCCTCTCTGATCCCTGCATCAGAAAGCGCTGCCGGGCAGGATTGGAGACTCAGTTCCTCTTAATGTCAACAAGCCCTCGCCTGGCTTCCATGGCTGCTGCTTTTTAATATTATTCACAGCCCCTTCTTTTTAGTTTTATGTGTCTGTAGACTTATAATCTGTAGTATACTTTTTGCTTTTCCTAAATATACTCTTTAGGTGTCTGTGCTGAATTCATGCTTTGTGTATCAGTGTGACTGCTGCATGAGGCTCTGGTCTTCTCTTCAGCTGTCTGTGCTGTATTCATCCTTTACATATATCTGCCTGAATAGGTCTGTGAAGATTTGCTATTCTGCTGTCCGTGCTGTATTCATGTTTTACGTGTATCAGATGTCTGCACGGGGGCTCTGATTAAGATTTGCTATTCTGCTGTCCGTGCTGTATTCATGTTTTACGTGTATCAGTTGTCTGCATGGGGGCTCTGATTAAGATCTGCTATTCTGCTGTCCGTGCTGTATTCATGCTTTACGTGTACCAGTTGTCTGCATGGGGGCTCTGATTAAGATTTGCTATTCTGCTGTCTGTGCTGTATTCATGCTTTACGTGTATCAGTTGTCTGCATGGGGGCTCTGATTAAGATCTGCTATTCTGCTGTCCGTGCTGTATTCATGCTTTACGTGTACCAGTTGTCTGCACGGGGGCTCTGATTAAGATTTGCTATTCTGCTGTCCGTGCTGTATTCATGCTTTAGGTGTACCAGTTGTCTGCACGGGGACTCTGATTAAGATCTGCTATTCTGCTGTCCGTGCTGTATTCATGCTTTACGTGTACCAGTTGTCTGCATGGGGGCTCTGATTAAGATTTGCTATTCTGCTGTTCGTGCTGTATTCGTGCTTTACGTGTATCCTAGCACTGTCTGCTTGTGTCTCTGATCATGACTAGCACAGTAATGCCTGCATTTATTCTTCTACTTTAAGCATTGAGGTGTCCTTGGGAATGAGAGGAGAATATAATGGGGAGGGAGTGGGGAAGTGGGTGATTGTCAGTGACAGCTGATTTTAAGGCAACACTTTTATTGGTTGCTGCTTTTTCCTCTTAAGTTCAGGCTGGACTGGGCTCTAGGATACATCGGCTGATGAATAGGCGGTGAAATCTGTTGTACAATGCTCAGAGTCTGTAGTGCTCTTAAAAAAAAAAAAAAAAAAAAGGTCAAGCCAGGAGTAGAAGCCTTTATTGCATCTGAATCCTGTGTTGTCAGCTGCCCGCCGTGTTTCATTTTTAAAGCAGCGCTTACCTAAGCGTTTGGAAGTCCTCCAGCCTCTCCTGGGCACTTTAGTGAGAGCTCCCTGGGGTGGGGTGAGGCCTGTGTAAGAGACTGGGCAGGCAGCTTTCTCCTCCCGGGTGGGGTGAGGATTGCATTGATTCTGGGCGGTGGACGAGGGAAGCCAGGGAAGTCAGGGTGTGCTTTACGTAGGTCAGGCTGCTCCCTCCCCACTCTGCATGACATGAATGTGGCTCCTCCGTTACTCGGTGGGAAAGCACCGCACCGGTTATGGATACTGATGGAGCCTTTCTCCCCACTCGTGTCGCGCACACAATCTCTGCATGACATGAATGCGGCTCCTCCGTTACTCGGTGGGAAAGCACCGCGCTGGTTATGGATACTGATGGAGCCTTTCTCCCCACTCGTGTCGCGCACAATCTCTGAGTGACATGAATGCGGCTTCTCCGTTACTCGGTGGGAAAGCACCGCGCTGGTTATGGATACTTACAGGACTTTGTAACCTGCTGATGGATCCTCTCTCCCCACTCGTGTTGCGCACAATCTCTGCGTGACATGAATGCGGCTCCTCCATTACTCAGTGGGAAAGCACCGCGCTGGTTATGGATACTTACAGGACTTTGTAACCCGCTGATGGAGCCTTTCTCCCCACTCTTGTCGCAAACACAATCTCTGCGTGACATGAATGCGGCTCCTCCGTTACTCGGTGGGAAAGCACCGCGCTGGTTATGGATACTGATGGATCCTCTCTCCCCACTCGTGTCGCGCACACAATCTCTGCGTGACATGAATGCGGCTCCTTCGTTACTCGGTGGGAAAGCACCGCGCTGGTTATGGATACTGATGGAGTCTTTCTCCCCACTCGTGTCGTGCACACAATCTCTGCGTGACATGAATGCGGCTCCTCCGTTACTCGGTGGGAAAGCATCGCGCTGGTTATGGATACTTACAGGATTTTGTAACCCACTGATGGAGCCTTTCTCCCCGCTCGTGTCGCGCACACAATCTCTGCGTGACATGAATGCGGCTCCTCCGTTACTCGGTGGGAAAGCACCGCGCTGGTTATGGATACTTACAGGATTTTGTAACCCACTGATGGAGCCTTTCTCCCCGCTCGTGTCGCGCACACAATCTCTGCGTGACATGAATGCGGCTCCTTCGTTACTCAGTGGGAAAGCACCGCGCTGGTTATGGATACTGATGGATCCTCTCTCCCCACTCGTGTCGCGCACACAATCTCTGCGTGACATGAATGCGGCTCCTTCGTTACTCGGTGGGAAAGCACCGCGCTGGTTATGGATACTGATGGAGTCTTTCTCCCCACTCGTGTCGTGCACACAATCTCTGCGTGACATGAATGCGGCTCCTCCGTTACTCGGTGGGAAAGCATCGCGCTGGTTATGGATACTTACAGGATTTTGTAACCCACTGATGGAGCCTTTCTCCCCGCTCGTGTCGCGCACACAATCTCTGCGTGACATGAATGCGGCTCCTCCGTTACTCGGTGGGAAAGCACCGCGCTGGTTATGGATACTTACAGGATTTTGTAACCCACTGATGGAGCCTTTCTCCCCGCTCGTGTCGCGCACACAATCTCTGCGTGACATGAATGCGGCTCCTTCGTTACTCGTTGGGAAAGCACCGCGCTGGTTATGGATACTGATGGAGCCTTTCTCCCCACTCGTGTCGCGCACAATCTCTGAGTGACATGAATGCGGCTCCTCCGTTACTCGGTGGGAAAGCACCGCGCTGGTTATGGATACTGATGGAGTCTTTCTCCCCACTCGTGTCGCGCACAATCTCTGAGTGACATGAATGCGGCTCCTCCGTTACTCGGTGGGAAAGCACCGCGCTGGTTATGGATACTGATGGAGTCTTTCTCCCCACTCGTGTCGCGCACAATCTCTGAGTGACATGAATGCGGCTCCTCCGTTACTCGGTGGGAAAGCACTGCGCTGGTTATGGATACTTACAGGACTTTGTAACCTGCTGATGGATCCTCTCTCCCCACTCGTGTCGCGCACAATCTCTGCGTGACATGAATGCGGCTCCTCCGTTACTCGGTGGGAAAGCACCGCGCTGGTTATGGATACTGATGGAGCCTTTCTCCCCACTCGTCACGCACATAGTCTCTGCGTGACATGAATGCGGCTCCTCCGTTACTCTGTGCTGGTTATGGATACTTACAGGATTTTGTAACCCGCTGATGGAGCCTTTCTCCCCACTCGTGTCGCACACAATCTCCGCATGCCACCTCTTGGAGGAGACCCGCTTGGCTCCGGGGTGGGAGGCAGGGTTAATTCCCTCCTGCCTAGGGGCTGCCTGGGTTTCAGGAGCTTTCCATGCTGATTATTGGGCCAGCACCAAAGTTAAATTTAGGTTTTACTCCGTGAAACCGGAAGGATTTCCTTGGCTGTTCGTTATCTTCTTCCCAGAAACAAACATTTTCTGTAATCAGTGTGGCATCCGGCCTGGTATTGTGCTGCGCTCTGAGCTGTAAGGGCCGGATACTGAAGCCTGCGTTTAGGAAGATACCTTGCGTTTATTTACAGGCCGAGTCAGTAAGAAACGCGGGAGAACGGGTGCTCCGTGGGCGCGCAGGGGTCACACTAATAAGGAGGTGCTAGGGACCATTCACGTACCCCGGCGCGTCTGTTTTCCAAATCCACTGACAGCCATCGGTTAGAAATGCCGGATGCCGGTAAAATTCAGCGTCCGTTCTCCTAACCGGACCGGCCAGCAGACTTTTTAAAAAAAAATATTTAATTTATTTTTTAAAACTTTAGCATTTTTGGCTCCTCCAGCTTAATATCGCTAGGGCATTAAGTCAGAGGCTGGACAGAGAAGCAGCAGCGTTTTATACTTTTTCGGGCAGGCGTTTAATTTCTGAGCGTAAAACGTGCGGGTTGGTTGCGCATTTTACTTTGGGTATCCCGAGTCACTGACTGGCCTGATTTGCATGTGACGAGTGCTGTTAGTTTCCAGGGGGTTTGCCCGTGCGTCTTTCACGTGCTAAAGCCCTTAGGGTGTAAGGGGTGCTAGACGCACGTGGCTGACCACGTGTTAAACAGTGCGCACAGCCGCGCGCCCTTTACAGAATCGGCCCGTTTAGTCGGCCAGGGTTTTGATTTAACCACCGTGGATTGCCCAAGGGATTACTGGAGCCGAAGCACATGTGGCACCGCTGCTTTGCATGCTGCTGGCCTCTAGAATTAGGTTTAAGTCTTGCACTAGTGTTTACGGCAGTTAGGATTGAGCGGCCTGCAGTCTAAACGCATCCCTACCTGCCGTCTCTCTTCAGCTGCTGACGGTGCCTGGAATTAAACAGATGCGTTTCCAGGAGTGACGCTCGGGGGCTCTCTCACTTATTGGCCCTAATATTACAATGTTCCTGAAACAGCTGCAAGCCCTCCTTTTTTTTTTGAGAAGCATTTAAATAATCCAATTTATTAGGTGTTATGGCATAAGCCAATTGTATGTATTTTACTTTGCTTTGCATTATGTTTTAATTGACTTTGTTGCTATGTCCTGATATGTGATGTTTTATGAATTTAGTTGCTTTACCTGCCTAGCATGATTATATTGGTATACGTGGACTGTGAGAATTTTAAATACATTTTATTTGTTCATCACTCTGAGCAGTCTGCGGAAGAGCGAGTTATAGAAATGAAATAAATCTCTGGACTGGGAGCCTCAGCTCGGCACATGCATGTCTCACGGCTCTGGATGGATTCGTGTGCTGCTCCCATCAGTATGTGGTGTTCTCCCGGGGCCACAGTGACACATCCAAGCCTGCTCCCTAACTTTCTGAGGTTGTCACAGAAAGCACCAGTTTTGCAAGCAGTGTATTTTACACGGGTATGGAGTCCATTGCTTGCATGCACTAAACCATGCCCTGCTCCTGTAAGATTTCTCGGTTATGTGGGCGCTTGTGAATTAAGGGTTACATTCTCCACCTGTTACTTAAAACACTGGAAGATGGCCATATTAAAGGATTAAATGTAAGTGGGGTATGGCCACTCTTTTTTTTTTTTCCCTTCCTGACTGGTTGTTGCGTTGCCTTGTGATGCAGGACGCTCAGTCGCCTGTCCATATGCCACGACGTCACCTGGGTTATCAGCACAAGTGCACCGTACGTCCGCAGTTTCTTCCATGGGCCCTGGCCGTACAGAATAGTGCGTCTGCTGCTTATTGCACTGCTTTTGCAGAAATGCGGAAACCCACTGCTGCGGCACGCTGAGGCTTGGGAAGTTTAGCAGTAAAATACACTGCTCTGAAGTTATTCGGGACTGGCCTTCTGGTGTGTAGTGATTTGTTTAGTTTATTATAAAATTCATTTTCGTGCAGGAGTCAGGTTGCCTTAGAAACGCACTGCGTGCTTGCCGCTCTGCATTGTGCTGCTGGATGAGAGTCTTCGTGGAGAATGGCAGAGCCTTGAGAGTCCGTTCTTAATTTAGACACTGACTGCGCAGCTTGCTATTTTGAATAATGACTTGTGTACGCTCGCTGGAGGTCTCCCAGGTGGTGATTTCTGTGACTGGTTGATGCATCTGAAAGACCAGGCTTGCATTCTGCGTGCACGGTCTTTTCCTTTCATGCAATGGACACTGAGGTTTCTAAATGAATGTGGTGCATTAAAGTGGAGTAGCCACCTATTGGCTAAGAACCAGGGAAGCCAGGGTTCAAATCCCAGTGATGCTCCTTGTGACCTTGAGGAGGTCACTTCACCCTGCTTTGCTTCAGGTACAAACGTAATTGGAAAACCCCCTAGGGATAGGGGACTGAACCGGAGTGTAACTCGCCTTCAGCTACCATGAAAATGCCTGTGGTAAATCCAAAAATAAAAGTAAGATTGGCTGGGCTGACTTTGTGTGCCTCTGCTGGGTTTCAGACTGAGCTGGATCCCATGTCTCTTCCTACCAGGCCTCAATATCGCATAATATCCAGGGACTATGTCCAGGGAAGATCTCCAAGAGCTATCTCCAGTCTGAAGGTCGCTGGACCCGAGGCAGCATGGAGTCACCAAGGGAAGGTCCTGTCAGACAGATCTGACTGTTTCTGGTTGGGTGACTAGAGAGCTGGATGAAAGAATAGTGCTAGATGTGATTTACTTGTATTTCAGCAAAGCTTTTGATCCGGTTCCCACATTGGAGGCTTAGGAGTGGACTGACAGGAGACGGCAGGTGAAGGTAAATGGAAGCTGCGCTGAAGAGAGAGCGCCCTTCAGTGCACTGCCACAAGAACTTGTTTTGGGACTGGTTCTGCTCAACATTGCGGAAGGGATAAAAGGTAGCTTGTCTATTTGCGGATGATTGTTGCACATCTTACTGAGTGTACATGTATGAAGGAGCAGAGAGAATGAGACGACATTTAAGAGAGCTTGAAAAGTGATTGAGGATTTGGCAGCTGGGATTCAATGCCAAGAAGTGCAGAGTAATGCACCTGGAGTGCAGAAATCCAAAAGAGCTGAATGTGATGGGGGGATGACAGGCTGATGTGCATGGACCAAAAGTTAGCATGGGGCACATTTAAAACTAATCGGAGAAAGTTCTTTTTTACTCAACGCACAATTAAACTCTGGAATTTGTTGCCAGAGGATGTGGTTCGTGCAGTTAGTATAGCTGTGTTTAAAAAAGGATTGGATAAGTTCTTGGAGGAGAAGTCCATTACCTGCTATTAAGTTCACTTAAAGAATAGCCACTGCCATTAGCAATGGTAACATGGAATAGACTTAGTTTTTGGGTACTTGCCAGGTTCTTATGGCTTGGATTGGCCACTGTTGGAAACAGGATGCTGGGCTTGATGGACCCTTGGTCTGACCCAGTATGGCATGTTCTTATGGTGTCATAGTGTCTGATGGTCTGAAGATGGTGAAGCAATGTGACAAGGTGATAGCTAAAGCCAGAGGGATGCTGGGCTGCATAGAGAGAGGATTAAGCAGTAAGAAAGAGGAGCTGATAATCCCCTTGTACAGGGCCTTGGTGAGGCCTCACCTGGAGTACTGTGCTCTGTTCTGGAGACCGTATCTCCGAAGGGACAGAGACAGGATGGAGGTGATCCAGAGATAGGAGACCAAAATGGTGGCGAGTCTCCATCAAATGACTTATGAGGAGAGGCTGAAGGAATATAAATATGTACATCCTGGAGGAGAGGAGGAGCAGGGGAGATAGGAGACAGACCTTCAGGTACCTGAAAGGTTTTAATGATGCACAAACTTCAAACCTTTTCCATTGGAAAGAAATAGTAGAACCTAAGTGTCCTGAAAAAAAACTCCAGGGGGGACGAGTCATATAGAAACATAGAAATGACGGCAGAAGAAGACCAAACGGCCCATCCAGTCTGCCCAACAAGTTTTGCACTTTTTTTTTCTCATACTTATGTTACTCTTGGCTCTTAGTAAACTTTTGGTTCTATTTCCCTTCCACCCCTGCCATTAATGTAGAGAGCAGTGTTGGAACTGCATCTAAGTGAAATAGCTTAATTAGTTAGGGGTATTAACCACTGCAATAAGCAAGCTACACCCATGTTCATCTGTTTATCCAGACTATGTAATTCAGTCCTTGTTGGTTGTTGTCTGTATATAGATCCACTTTTCTTCATTCCCCCTGCCGTTAAAGCAGAGAGCTATGCTGGATATGCATTGAAAGTGAAGTATCAGGCTTATTTGGTTTGGGGTAGTAACCGCTGTAACAAGCAAGCTATTCCCCGCTTTTTTGTGAATGCAAATCCTTTTTTCCACATTTCAACAATGCCGCTGAAGCTTAGAGCAATGTTGGAGTCGCATTAACCATCAGGAAATATTCGAGATGAAGTGGTGAAGACAAAAACTGTGAAGGAATTCAAAGGGGCAGGGGATAAACACTGTGGATACCTAAAGGCTGAGGATGGACATGAAGAAAAAAAGAGCATGGGGATAACCTGCATGGAGCAGCAGTTACTACCCTTAACAGAAACATGGGGATAACCTGCATGGAGCGGCAGATACTACCCTTAACAGAAACATGGGGGTAACCTGCACGGAGCAGCAGTTACTGCTCTTAACAGAAACATGGGGGTAACCTGCACGGAGCGGCAGTTACTACCCTTAACAGAAACATGGGGGTAACCTGCACGGAGCGGCAGTTACTACCCTTAACAGAAACATGGGGATAACCTGCACGGAGCGGCAGTTACTGCCCTTAACAGAAACATGGGGGTAACCTGCACGGAGTGGCAGTTACTGCCCTTAACAGAAACATGGGGGTAACCTGCACGGAGCGGCAGTTACTGCCCTTAACAGAAACATGGGGGTAACCTGCACGGAGCGGCAGTTACTACCCTTAACAGAAACGTGGGGGTAACCTGCACAGAGCGGCAGTCACTGCCCTTAACAGAAACATGGGGGTATCCTGCACGGAGCGGCAGTTGCTACCCTTAACAGAAACATGGGGGTAACCTGCATGGAGCGGCAGTTACTGCCCATAACAGAAACATGGGGGTAACCTGCATGGAGCGGCAGTTACTACCCTTAACAGAAACATGGGGGTAACCTGCACGGAGCGGCAGTTACTACCCTTAACAGAAACATGGGGGTAACCTGCATGGAGCGGCAGTTACTGCCCTTAACAGAAACATGGGGGTAACCTGCACGGAGCGGCAGTTACTGCCCTTAACAGAAACATGGGGTAACCTGCACGGAGCGGCAGTTACCGCCCTTAACAGAAACATGGGGTAACCTGCACGGAGCGGCAGTTACTACCCTTAACAGAAACATGGGGGTAACCTGCACGCAGCGGCAGTTACCGCCCTTAACAGAGAGTCGTGGGGGTAACCTGCACGGAGCGGCAGTTACTACCCTTAACAGAAACATGGGGGTAACCTGCACGCAGCGGCAGTTACCGCCCTTAACAGAGAGTCGTGGGGGTAACCTGCACGCAGCGGCAGTTACCGCCCTTAACAGAGAGTCGTGGGGGTAACCTGCACGGAGCAGCAGTTACTGCCATAAACTTGCTGGGCAGACTGGTCGGACCTTTTGGTCTTTTCCTGCCGTCGTTGCTATGATTAGGCAGAATTTGCACAGTGCAGGCTGAGCGGTAGTGTCAGATTGCATCACGCGTGCTGAATCTGATTGCTCCATATGGGTTCTGATGCCATGAATAGCAGCGGGCAGTCAGAGGATGCATTAACTGACGATTTAATCCTATTATATGCAGACAGGAACAGAGCGTAATGCATTTTTATTTCTAAATAAGCTGCTGAACGATTGCTCCGGAAGCCTCTGCAGCAGTAAGCTGCCGTTTACCTGTGTCTGGTGCGTGAGCCTCGGCGGTGGACGCTCTGTGAAATGTACTTGTAGGGCTGCTGCTGCTGCACAGCTGGAAGGACTCGTTTAGTCACTGGCGCAGGTTTCCTAACTGCTGAAATATTGTAAAGGTTGTACCAGGCCTGGCAGCATCACGGAAATAATCTTCTCTTTTCTGTTACAGTTTTGGCAGTGTGTCTGTCTGTCTGTCTGTTTGGCTTTTTGCCCTATGCAGGATACATATGTTACAAGTTCTGCTCTCTGGTTCTGCCTTGGTACTGGCTCTGTTGTAGAGGGGCTGCCGCAGGGGTGGCCGTCTGACCTTCCTTTCTCCTCCTGCTTGCAGCTCAGTCTGGGTGGACCCTGGCTGCTTTGCCCTATTGTCAGTTTGCTTACAATTGACTAAGGGGCCACTTCAGGCCTATAGAAGCCGCGTTGCAAACGCTTCATGAAGCTTGTTAGTTCCCTCGCTCTCCTATAATTTCTAACTAGAAGGAGAATGCGCGTTTCAGCTGCTTACAAAAAGAGATGTCTGCACTTGCTTTTACTGCTGCCACGCCCTGTTTGGAGGCGCTGAGGCCTAAGGCCTTCTCCACAAAGAATGGTCAGTGGGGTGTGCAACGCACTTTACTATTTATTTACGACCACTCGGTCGCATCCTGCAGAGTTTTCATGTCGGCTTTTTTTTTTCCTGCTAGGGAATAATCCAGTTCTGACTTCAGAGAGGGCCACTGAATGTCTCTCAGTGCATGAGGAAGAATAATTTTGATTCTAAATTCTCATAAATGAGGAGGCTTTATGGATCTCTCAGGAACTGATTCCTTCTGGTTTCCCAGGGCTGTTACTAGAGGGGAGAAATCAATCTCATTTGTTATCACTGCCAGGGATTTCGGCTTCCAATTAGATTCATGTTTGGCCTTCAAAGCTCAGATTAAAGTTATATTTAAATTAGGCTATTATAAACTCGAACATCAGGGACAGTTGAAGTTTATCCTAGAAAAGGACGGTTTTCACAAAATTGTTCTGTCGAGGACCATAATTCATATGTTGGCCTCCCTCGGAGCTGCTTGCATGTGTTAGAGAGTTTACCAAGCATTCACCAAGGGAAGCTCCTGAAAGACCATTCTGATATTTTTTTTTTTTGATTGGGTGACTACAGAATTGGATCAAGGAAGAGAGCTCGATCTGATTTACTTGGACTTCAGTAAAACTTTGGATACAGTCCTGCATAGGAGGCTAATGATCTTGGGAGTGAGCGCCAAGGTGGTGGAGTGGATTACAAAACTGTTTGACAGATAGGAGGCAGCGTGTGATGGTGAATGGGACTTACTCCTAAGAGAGAACCGTGTTAAGCAGACTGCTGCAGGGACCGGTTATGTTCAATATCTTTGATCGACATGGCAGAAGAGACAGAAGGTACAGTTTGGCTATTTGCGGATGATACTAAGATCTTCTAATGAGTTGGACACGCCAGAAGGAGTAGAGAGAATGAAAAGTGATTTAAGAAAGCTTGAAGAGCGATCGAAGATCTGGCAGCTGGGATTCAGTGCCAAGAAGTGCAGAGTCAGGCATCTGGGGTGCAGTAATACAAAAGAGCTGAATGTGATGGGAGGTGAAAGACTAATGCACATGGACTGGGAGAGGGACCTTGGGGTAACGGTGCCTGGTGATCTGAAGATGGCGAAGCAATGTGACGAGGCGATAGCAAAAGCCAGAGGGATGCTGGGCTGCATAGAGAGAGGAATAACCAGTAAGAAAGCGGAGGTGATAATCCCCTTGTACAGGTCCTTGGTGAGGCCTCACCTGGATTATTGTGTTCAGTCTGGAGACCGAATCTCAAAAGGGACAGAGACAGGATGGAGGCGGTCCAGAGAAGGGCGACCAAAATGATGGGGGGTCTGTATGAGGCTGAAAGATCTGAATAAAGCCTGGAGGAGAGGAGGCGCAGGGGAGATAGGATCAGACCTTCACATACCTGAAAGATTTTAGTGATGCACCTTCGACAAACCTTTTCCATTGGAAAGAAAGCAGTAAGAACTAGAGGTCACGAAACGAAACTCCAGGGGGAAAGAGTCTGAACCTAAGTCAGGAAATATTTATTCTTGGAAAGAGTAATGGATGCCTGAAATGCCCTCCCAAAACAAGTGATAAGGATGAAAATGGTAAATGACTTCAAAAGGGCATGGGATATACACACTGTGAATCCCTAAATACTAGATGTTGGAAATGGGGAGAAAAAAAGGGACCATGGGGGTAACCTGCACGGAGCGGCAGTTACTGCCCTTAAGAGAAACATGGGGGTAACCTGCACGAAGCGGCAGTTACTACCCTTAACAGAAACATGGGGGTAACCTGCACGAAGCGGCAGTTACTACCCTTAACAGAAACATGGGGGTAACCTGCACAGAGCGGCAGTTACTACCCTTAACAGAAAGCATGGGGATAACCTGCACGGAGCGGCAGTTACTACCCTTAACAGAAACATGGGGATAACCTGCACAGAGCGGCAGTTACTACCCTTAACAGAAACATGGGGGTAACCTGCACAGAGCGGCAGTTACTACCCTTAACAGAAACATGGGGATAACCTGCATGGAGCAGCAGTTACTACCCTTAACAGAAAGCATGGGGATAACCTGCAGGGAGTGGCAGTTACTACCCTTAACAGAAACATGGGGGTAACCTGCACAGAGCGGCAGTTACTACCCTTAACAGAAAGCATGGGGATAACCTGCAGGGAGTGGCAGTTACTACCCTTAACAGAAACATGGGGTAACCTGCACGAAGCGGCAGTTACTACCCTTAACAGAAACATGGGGGTAACCTGCACGGAGCGGCAGTTACTACCCTTAACAGAAACATGGGGTAACCTGCACGAAGCGGCAGTTACTACCCTTAACAGAAACATGGGGGTAACCTGCACAGAGCGGCAGTTACTACCCTTAACAGAAACATGGGGGTAACCTGTACGAAGCGGCAGTTACTGCCCTTAAGAGAAACATGGGGGTAACCTGCACGCAGCGGCAGTCACTACCCTTAAAGGCATGGGGGCAACTTGCTGGGCAGACCGAATGGACCATTTAGTCTTTATCTGCTATCGTTACTATGTTACTATATGTGCATTGGCTTTATATAGGTACTATTGTATGTTTTGAGTATTTTAGGTTTGTATTTTTGTTTTATTTATTGATTAGTTGCTCGCCTCCAATTGTGTTGGCAGCGAGGTACAATTAAACATACATAATCAAATTGCAGAGGAAGTAAAACATGATTAGAAAAATATAACACAAAACAGCAAAGTAGTGTAACGACGAAGTGCCTTTGCATCGTAACACTTTTGATTAAAACTAATATAGCTGGATACCCATCACAGATTGCTGAGTACATCACTGGAACTCAAGCTGAAATGCCTGTTTAAATAAGTACGGTTTTTTTTTTTTATATATTTATTTCTCGTTTTCATATCTTAATACATTACAAGTAATCATGTGATACATTAATAATACCTTATTCCAACATTTACACTGCTGTTTCACTCCAAATTCAAAAAAAAAGAGAAAAGATTTTTTTTCCTTTTCCTCAAAAAGAAGAAAAGAAAAAAGAAAAGAAAATACACAGCAAATGTTGAAAAACAAAGCCTACATATAGCTAAATTTTTTAATAATTTCTCAGGAATATAAACCTGTGATCATTGGAAAAACGCAATTAGGAGACTAAAAGAAAACATTCCTAACTTCGCTATGGCACAGTAATGCAGTACTTTTGTGTTTATGCCTGATACCTCAAGGTGTTATAGGGGAAGAGGCAATAGGTTCTCTTGCCTCTACAAATTGGGTTAGGTGTTCAATTTGAGAGAAAATAAGTCTCGTTTCCCCGCTTAATTATGCATCGACAAGGATATCTAAGCATAAATGAAAACCCCAGTGCAGTTACCCTTGATCTTAATGCAAGAAATTCTCTTCTTTTATTACGTGTAGAAGGAGCCAGGTCT
This sequence comes from Rhinatrema bivittatum, assembly GCF_901001135.1. Taxonomy (NCBI): domain Eukaryota; kingdom Metazoa; phylum Chordata; class Amphibia; order Gymnophiona; family Rhinatrematidae; genus Rhinatrema; species Rhinatrema bivittatum. The sequence goes on from NC_042618.1 coordinate 480,622,219, forward strand.
GGAAAGATTTTAACATCTTGTCCAAAGTATGTAACAGGAAATTTCTGAAAGTAAACTTTCATTAATTTACTAATATCTGCTGTTATTAGGGAGACAATTAATGTGTTCCTATCTATAACCTGTAAGGTGGAATTTTCAAGAAAACTTGTGAGATTACTAGGTATTGATACTACAGGATCTGAGGTTCTTTTTTTTTTTTTTTTTTTTTTTTTACAAAAAAGTAAGAATTAATGGATGGCATATTATTTTCTGGGAAACCCAGAACCTCAGTAAAGAATCTTTTCAAAGACTTAAAGGGAATTTCCCCCGCTATTTTTGGAAAATTCACAATCCTTACATTCAATTGTCTTATATTATTTTCAAGAATTTCCAGATGCTTTAAACATGCAATTTGATCCTTTACTACTAACTTATTTAAGGACTGCACAGATTTTATATTATTTTCAGCTTCTTCCACTCTCGCTGTCACTTCGATAACTTGTTTCTGCGTATTCTGTAATTGCTGTTGTAAATTAGAGGATACAGAGTCTATTTTCCCCTCCAACCTATTCACAGTGGCATTCAAACCACTTACCAAGTCCCAAATAGCACCTAATGTGACCGTCTCAGGCCTTGTTGTTAAAAATTGCTTGTCCACGGGATTCTCAGTTAGGAGGGAGGCTGAATGTTGACCTGCAGCTGATGATGTAGCTTCTCCCTCTACAGAGACCAGCTCGGTGGGATTCTCCTCTACACCTCTTTCCCCCGAGTTGAGTCCCTGGAATACTCCCTCAAAGGCTAAGTTTTGTACCCCCTCTTCAGTGGGCAAAACTGCTGCAGCTCCTTCTGAGCCACGTTGGACTGGAGGCGGTCTGTGGTCAGGACTGAGGGAGGCCTCATCCTGGGGAACCTCTTGTTCTCCTTTCAAGGGGCTACCAAAGGATTCACTGGGACCCTCTGTATCCAACTGCTTCATAAAACGGTCTATCTCAAGTTGAAGTAAAGGGGGTAAGGGTTCTGAGGGAAAAACCCTTACCTTACCTTTTCTTTTAGCTGGCATAACAATTATTAAAGTTTTAACGAATTACTAACTTGAGAAGACAAACGTTTTCTGTACCTGTTCTATTCCTTGATCCCAGTAGTAGAGATTGTCCTGCAGAGATTCCTCTTTTAGTCCGTCCAAAGCCGGACCAAGCCGTGCGCACCCCTTAGGCGCGCACGGCTTTGGCGGCGCGGTGCCGCTCCCGCGCCGATTTTGAAGGCATGTCTGGCTCCTCCCCCTCGGGTCAGCCCTCTGCGGTGGATGTTCCCAACCTACCAGAGGCTCAGCACGGCAGTCTCTCGGCGTTTGCACGGTCCCGCGCCGGTTTTGAAGGCGTGTCTGGCTCCTCCCCCTCGGGTCAGCCCTCTGCGGTGGATGTTCCCAGCCTACCAGAGGCTCAGCACGGCAGTCTCTCGGCGTTCGCACCGTCCCGCGCCAGTTTTGAAGGCGCGTCTGGCTCCTCCCCCTCGGGTCAGCCCTCTGCGGTGGATGTTCCCAGCCTACCAGAGGCTCAGCACGGCAGTCTCTCAGCGTTTGCACGTCCCGCGCCGGTTTTGAAGGCGCGTCTGGCTCCTCCCCCTCGGGTCAGCCCTCTGCGGTGGATGTTCCCAGCCTACCAGAGGCTCAGCACGGCAGTCTCTCGGCGTTTGCACGGTCCCGCGCCGGTTTTGAAGGCGCGTCTGGCTCCTCCCCCTCGGGTCAGCCCTCTGCGGTGGATGTTCCCAGCCTACCAGAGGCTCAGCACGGCAGTCTCTCAGCGTTTGCACGTCCCGCGCCGGTTTTGAAGGCGCGTCTGGCTCCTCCCCCTCGGGTCAGCCCTCTGTGGTGGATGTTCCCAGCCTACCAGAGGCTCAGCACGGCAGTCTCTCCAAGTACATTTTTAAGGCTTGTTTAAATGACGTTGTCATGGTCATAGTGTATGCATGCATACAGGTAGTGAATGCCAATGTAATGGACCCGAAACGGAAAAGGCTTGATCCATCGTTTCATCCAAATGGACAGCCGAGGGGGAATAAGCTCTGAGCAGATCTTAATGCATGGAACAGCATTCATCTAGGGAGATGAAATATTGTTTAAAATTGTATAAGTCAGTATAGCAGATCTTAAACAGATTCGTCCAGAGGAGTAAGTACAGTACTGGAGTGATCCAGCATTTTGTACCTTGTGCAATGCTGTCGGTGAGTTTGAAGGAAGGCCCTTGAAAAGGGTATTACAGTAATCAATACCTGAAAAGATTAAGCTTTGTAAAATAATGCAGAACTCTTGTGGGTCTAACAGGAGCTCTGATCTCCTGAGTGCACGCAGTTTGAAAAAAGCTGTTTTTTAACTACAGATTGTGTTCACGCATGGAGAGGTTGCAGTCCAGAATGACACTAAGATTTCACACAGTTGAGATTTGCAACCTGTTACTTCAAAATTAAATATCGTGGGGACATATCAAGAGCAAATCTGCTAAAAATAATCAACTGTTTTATGGATGTTAAGAGGCAGCCGAGCTGGACGGCCTTCAGCCTGATGGAAGCAGACTGAAATGTTTCAGGCCAAGTAGATCATACAATGCGAATATTCTTGGCTTAATAGTTTTTAGTTTACACCGAGACTAGAAAGAGAGAGAGATTAAGCGTTCCCGAGACTGCTGATCCCTGGACACTGCAGAGGCAATTCCCATTCTCTGACACCCCCCCCCCCCCCCCAGTTCTGTACGATGAGGAGCCCCTCAGTACGGTTTCAGATGGGAAAGGAGGACTGAACGGTTTCAGATGTCAGGTGCTGCAGTAATCATCAGGCCCTCCTGATGGCCCCCCTGTACTGAGGGGCTCTCTGAATCCAAGCTGATGCTGATCAGTGATAGAATTGCTGCCCAGAACATCTGTTTAACCTGCGTCAGCGCCAGGGCCGGATTCAGAAACCCTGGCGAGTAAAGAATGGCGCAATAGTCCCATAGCTCTCTGCAGACCCCTCCTTTTT